>NC_087187.1:3205000-3217500 GCF_035594125.1 Scylla paramamosain
AGGGAGAAGCGGTTCCTGGGGTCGCTGCTGCGGCAGGATGGACGGCTTCCTATCTGGGGCTACAAGAGATCCTTTATCAGCCAACAGGATTCGAACCCAGACCACGATGTCATGACACCCGCAGCGGCGTCTCCTGCCGAGGGTACCCTGCCTGAGGACTCCGAGGCTCAGGCCCTGGAGAAACGGCACTTGTCCAGCCTGGCACGCAACAACGCCTTCCCTAAGGACCTCCGGGAGAAGAAGTACTTCGCGTCACTGCTCAAGTCTCGAGTGATGGGTGAGGGCACCAAGTTCAGCCAGCAGGACGCCCCTGATGACTCGGAGTCCCGCCTGCAGAAGCGGTTCTACGCCTCCCTGCTCAAGTCCGACACGCCGCCCCAGACTGCCTACCTGAACAGCATGTTCTACCGCCAGGACAAGCGTCACTACGGCTCGCTGCTCAGGAGCGGCCCGCTGCCCTTCATGCAGGACAAGCGACACTTCGCCTCGCTGCTCAAGAGCCCGAGCTACCGCGGCATCTCCATCCCCGGCAAGCGAGGCGTGGGCGCCGAGGACGGGGCTCAGGATGACGCAGTGCGCCAGCTGGAGGATGTTCGGGAGCTGTCCAAGCACCAGTTCTCATCCTTGCTCGGGAACCACCTGGACGACGACCTGGAGCTGCAGCGGCGCCTGCTGGCTGCTGGCCTCATCAGCCCCGGGGACACGCAGGACCTGGCGGCGCTGTTCACCCCCTGGGAAGTCGCCACCCTGCCGGGGCAAGACAAGCGGCACATTGGTTCCTTGTACAGGGGCAAGAAGGACGAAGACAGCCTGTACGACCTTCCTGAAGACAAGAGGCACATCGGCTCTCTGTACCGAGGCAAGAAAGATGAAGACAGTTTGTACCACGAACTCTCTGAAGACAAGAGGCACATTGGCTCTCTGTACCGAGGCAAGAAGGACGAAGACAACGTCTTGGGTTTTCCTGAAGACAAGAGGCACATTGGCTCTCTGTACCGCGGCAAGAAAGACGGTGATGATTTGTACCACGACCTCTCTGAAGACAAGCGACACATTGGCTCTCTGTACAGGGGGAAGAAGGATGAAGACAACTCATATTACGACCTCTCAGAAGACAAGAGGCACATTGGTTCTCTGTACAGGGGGAAGAAGGACGTAGACAACTCATATTACGACCTTTCCGAAGACAAGAGGCACATTGGTTCTCTGTACAGGGGGAAGAAGGATGAAGACAACTCATATTACGATCTCTCAGAAGACAAGAGGCACATTGGCTCTCTGTACAGGGGGAAGAAGGATGAAGACAACTCATATTACGATCTCTCAGAAGACAAGAGGCACATTGGTTCTCTGTACAGGGGGAAGAAGGATGAAGACAACTCATATTATGACCTCTCAGAAGACAAGAGGCACATTGGTTCTCTGTACAGGGGGAAGAAGGATGAAGACAACTCATATTACGATCTCTCAGAAGACAAGAGGCACATTGGTTCTCTGTACAGGGGGAAGAAGGATGAAGACAACTCATATTACGATCTCTCAGAAGACAAGAGGCACATTGGTTCCCTGTACAGAGGGAAGAAGGACGAAGACGATCTGTACCACGACCTTTTCGAAGACAAGCGTCACATCGGCTCCTTGTACCGGGGGAAGAAGGACGAAGACAACTTGTACAGCGAACTTTCTGAAGACAAGAGACACATTGGCTCCTTGTACCGCGGCAAGAAAGATGAAGACAACATGCAGGGGCTTTTTGAAGACAAGAGACACATTGGCTCCCTGTATCGCGGCAAGAAAGATGAAGACAGCTTATATCACGACCTTTCTGAAGACAAGAGGCACATCGGGTCTCTGTATCGCGGCAAGAAGGAAGAAGACAACATCTATCAGAGTCTCTCCGAAGACAAGCGGCACATTGGCTCCCTGTACCGTGGGAAGAAAGACGAAGACAACTCCCAGGGACTCTCTGAAGACAAGCGACACATCGGTTCATTGTACAGAGGAAAGAAAGATGAAGACAACCTTACTGAAGACAAGAGGCACATTGGCTCCCTGTACCGCGGCAAGAAGGATGAAGACAACTCTCAGAACCTCGCTGAAGACAAAAGACACATCGGATCCCTGCTCAGAGGAAAGAAAGATGAAGACAACTCCCAAGGCCTCTCTGAAGACAAGCGGCACATTGGTTCATTGTACAGGGGAAAGAAAAATGAAGACAACCTTGCTGAAGACAAACGGCACATCGGATCCCTATACAGAGGAAAGAAGGACGAAGACAATTCACAAAACATTCTTGAAGACAAGCGACATATTGGGTCTTTGTACAGAGGAAAGAAGGATGAAGACAACTCACAAAACCTTTCTGAAGACAAGCGGCACATCGGGTCCCTGCACCGTGGCAAAAAGGACGAAGACAATGCTAATAGTTTTGGTGAAGACAAGCGGCACATCGGCTCTCTTTACCGGGGGAAGAAAGACGACGACAGCGACAGTCCATCAGAAGACAAGAGGCACATTGGATCCTTGTACCGCGGCAAGAAGGACGAAGACAACAGCAACAGTCTCTCCGAAGACAAGCGACACATCGGCTCCCTGTACAGAGGAAAGAAGGACGAGGACAGCGCCAACACCCTTTCTGAGGACAAACGACACATCGGGTCACTGTACAGGGGGAAGAAGGACGAGGACAGCAACAGTCTCTCTGAGGACAAGCGGCACATCGGGTCGCTGTACCGCGGCAAGAAGGACGAGGACAACGCCCACGACCTTTCTGAAGACAAGAGACACATTGGATCCCTCTACAGGGGGAAGAAGGACGAGGACAGCGCCAACAGTCTCTCTGAGGACAAGCGGCACATCGGGTCACTGTACAGAGGCAAGAAGGACGAGGACGACGCCCACGAGCTTTCCGAGGACAAGCGGCACATCGGGTCGCTGTACCGCGGCAAGAAGGACCAGCAGGTCTTCCCGACAGACCTCATCCAGGACGAGGACGACATCGAGCGAGGCCTGCACGACCTGCCGGACAAGCGGTACTTCGCGTCGCTGCTGAGGGACAGACAGTCATCCCTGGGCCCCTGGAACCCGCCAGACAAGCGACACATCGGCTCATTCTTCCAGAACAGACAAGTGCCCTTCGGGATGCAAGACTCCGCGGAGAAGAGACACCTGGGCTCGCTGCTGCAGCACAGACCGTCAGCCTTTGCTCCACACGACCTGACGGCGGACAAACGACACATCGGCTCCTTCTTCCAGAACAGACAGGACCCCTTCGGCACGCAGGACCTCTCAGCAGACAAGCGTCACATCGGCTCCTTCTTCCAGAACAGACAGTCCCCGCTGGGGCTTCAGGACTCCGCGGAGAAGAGGCACATCGGCTCCTTCATGCAGGACCGGGGGCCGCCCTTCGCCCCGGACCAGGGCTCGGGGCTGCGGCGACGCAAGAGGTACATCGGCGCGCTGGCCAGAACCAACAACATGCCCTCCCCATACTCCCGGGCGCGCCAGAACCGCCGCGACGCCCCAGACCCAAGCCGCCGCCGCGCCCACCTGCTGCAGCGCCTCCTCAACATGGAGCGACAGCGGGACCTCCTCCGCCAGCGCCAGCGTCAGGCTCTCGTCACGCGCACGCAGAACGCCGCCATGATGCTCAAGTACCTGGAGCACGCCGCCCTGGACGACGAGGACGAGGACCTGGACCTGCAGCCAGCGCGGGACGTGGGCGTGGACCTGGAGCTGGACGAGGAGCAGGAGCCACGGCCTGACCTGGACCACCTGCAGTACACCATGGCCGCCGCGCCCCTGGAGGACAACGCCCTCACCTACCACAGCGCCACCAAACGCTTCCTGGGTGAGTAGGCCGCGTGTCCACACCCCTCCACACCTGCCCACACCCCCCACACCTGCACACATCCCCCCAACACCTGCACACACCTCTCAACACCTGCCCACATCCCTCCAAACCTGCACAGACCTCTCCACACCTGCCCATACACCTCCACACTTGTCTACACCCCTCCACACCTGTCCTCAACCTGCCCACCCATCCCCCACACCTGCCCACACCGCTCCACACCCCACCCGTTAAAAGATCACCCTTCCACCCTTCCTATAACCAATCATAACCACACATACTAAACACACATACAATCATCCCTCTTCCTCCTCCTCCTCCTCTTCCTCCTCCTCCTCCTCTTCCTCCTCCACCTCCACCTTCCTCCTCCTTCTCCTCCTCCAGGAAGACTCTCAGGAGACGGGTAAGAAATATTGACAGGATAAAGTAGGATTTTCAAGTAAATTAGAAAGAGATGGGAGGGTTAAAGGGGAGAGAGAGAGAGAGAGAGAGAGAGAGAGAGAGAGAGAGAGAGAGAGAGAGAGAGAGAGAGAGAGAGAGAGAGAGAGAGAGAGAGAGAGAGAATAGATGATAGAAACTAATTAGCTTAGGAATTTGGCAGCTATTAAGAAACACATCCATCTCTCTCTCTCTCTCTCTCTCTCTCTCTCTCTCTCTCTCTCTCTCTCTCTCTCTCTCTCTCTCTCTCTCTCTCTCTCTCTCTCTCTCTCTCTCTCTCCACACACACACACACGTAAACACATCCTTCCCTCCTTTCTTTGCTCCAACCTTCCCTCCTTCGTTACTCTCCTTCTCTCTCTTCCTCCCTCCCTCCCTCTCCCTCTCCCTCCCTCCCTCCCTCCCTCATCACTGCATTCCGGGTCACGGCGTGGAGTGAAGGAAGGAGGGAAGGAGGGAGGGAGGGAGGGAGGGAGGGAGAGAGGGAGGAAAAGTGAAGGAAGTGATTCTGACGGGGGAAAAATGGAGGGAAAACATGGAGGAGAAAGAGGAAGAAGAGGAGAAGGAGGAGGAGGAGGAGGAGGAAAGATGAGATGAAAGGAGGAGGAGGAGGAGGAAAGATGAGATGAGAGAAAGAAGAAAGGACATACATGATAAACTAGACACACACACACACACACACACACACACACACACACACACACACACACACACACACACACACACACACACACACACACACACACAATATCCTTCCGCTTCCTCGCATTTTTAGAATCTCTCAAATTCGGAGGAAAAAAAAAAACTATAGACTTCACCGCCACGAAAGAGAGAGAGAGAGAGAGAGAGAGAGAGAGAGAGAGAGAGAGAGAGAGAGAGAGAGAGAGAGAGAGAGAGAGAGAGGGGGGATATTAGTCGACCTACCCAAGAGAATCCCAAGTAACGGCAAAATCTGGTGAGAATGTAAACAAACCCGCATCTCCCCCAGCCTCTCATTACCTTGCCTTAATTAATTACACCCTAAATACTTGCTCAGGAGGAGGAGGAGGAGGAGGAGGAGGAGGAGGAGGAGGAGGAGGAGGAGGAGGGGCTAGAGAATGCGGAATAGTTATATTAAGTAGAACAGAAGATGCAAAGAGGAGGAGAGAAAATACTACTACTACTACTACTACTACTACTACTACTACTACTACTACTTATAATAATAATAATAATAATAATAATAATAATAATAATAATAATAACACAAAGAATACGAATAAGAAGTAAATAGCCAGTGATACGAAAAAGGAGGAGGAAGAGGAAGAAGAGGAGGAGGAGAGGAGGAAGAGGAGCGTGATATATTGAAGGAGGAAGGAGGAGGAGGAGGAGGAGGAGGAGAAATAACGAGTATAATAATAAGAATACTAATAACAAAAATAGTAAATAATGGACATAAGAGAAGAAACTGAAGAAGGAAGAGGAGGAGGAGGAGGAGGAGGAGGAACAAAATAAAGAAGAAGGAATAATCAAGGAAGAAGAGAAGAGGAGAGGATGACAAAAAGACAGAAAACGACAGGGGAAAGATAAGGAAGAGGAGGAGGAGGATGAGGAAGAAGAGAAGGAGGAGGAGGAGGAGGAGGAATGGAAGAAGGGTGAGAAACAGAAAACGATAAGAGATTTTGAGGAAGAGAGGAAGGGATGAAGGGAGGAAAAAGGAAACTGGAGGAGGAAAGATGAGAGAAAGCGAGACAAGTAGAGATAGGAGAGGATATAACAAGAGAGAGAGAGAGAGAGAGAGAGAGAGAGAGAGAGAGAGAGAGAGAGAGAGAGAGAGAGAGAGAGAGAGAGAGAGAGAGAGAGAGAGATTAGGGAGGAGATGAGAGGGGAAGAGAAAATTAGAGGAAAGGAGGTGGAGAGGAAGGAAGGAATGTGGAGAAGGTCAAAAGAGGAGGAAGAGGAGGAGGAGGAGGAGAAAAGAAGGCGGAAATAGAGAAAGAGAGAGAGAGAGAGAGAGAGAGAGAGAGAGAGAGAGAGAGAGAGAGAGAGAGAGAGAGAGAGAGAGACTTAGGGAAGGTTTGTGCAAGGGATTATGGAAGTAAGACGCAGACTCTGGTGCAATGTATGGGGCCCCACTCCCTCCCTGAGCCCGTAGGAGAGAGAGAGAGAGAGAGAGAGAGAGAGAGAGAGAGAGAGAGAGAGAGAGAGAGAGAGAGAGAGAGAGAGAGAGAGAGAATTTTGATTATGAAAAAAAATTATATTCTTACTATTACTACTACTACTAATAATAATAATAATGATAATAATAATAATAATAATAATAATAATAATAATAGTAAACGGGAACAACAACAACAACAACAACAACAACAACAATACCAATAAGTTTCCATCAAGCCAACACTAATTAACGAAACAAAATATTACAAAAAAAAATAAAAATAAATAAATATCACAAATTATCATTCACACACACACACACACACACACACACACACACACACACACACACACACACATACACACACAATCGCAATCAATGTTCCCTGTTTGCATACGTCTTTTGAGGGGGAGGAAGACTGGAACCAAATACGAGTAATGAATAAAAACAGTGCTATTTAGGTCAGCTTGCAGCACACTCGAACGCCATCTCGGCCAAAACCAATTACAGAAAACGGCTCGAGTGTAGGGTGGACTATTGGAAATATAATACTTTACGCCACCGAGAAACTTAACTGCTCTCTCTCTCTCTCTCTCTCTCTCTCTCTCTCTGCTATCTCCCCTTCCCTGTTTCTCATTCCCTCACCCTCCCTTCCCCTCTTTTTCACCCCTTTCCACTTTCAACACCCCTTTCTCTCACCCTTTGTTTCTCTCCTCCTCTACATTTCACTCTCTCTAACTTTTTCCTCTCTTTTCGCTGTCCCCCCTTCACCCCCCTCTCCCTCTCCCTCTCTCTCTCTCCGTGATTCATTTTAATACATGTAATTTGACAACGTACAAGCGGTTCTAGTTTAATATGACGTGTAGGGGAAGGCAAGAAGGAGGTTTTTAAGAAGGGGAAGGAAGGTCGACGTTTGGGTATCAGTATATTGTGCTGTGTTTATGCTGGGAGTGTGTGAGTGAGTGGTGCTTTGGGTGGTGGTGGTGGTAGTAGTAGTAGTGGTGGTGGTGGTGGTAGTAGTTGTTGTTGTCATAGTGTTATTTTTGTTGTCGTTGCTGCTTAGGGATGAACACACACACACAAACACACACACACACAAACAACACACAAAACCATTACAAACAACACTTAATTTCTCACAACACCTCATCATCTTGACCTCACGTGACCTCTCTTCCCCCCACTCAGGGTCACTAGCACGCAGCGGGTGGTTCCCAAGACGTTACAGTGGAGCCTACTCTTTTGACCTTCAGAAACGTGACCTTGCCTCCCAGCTTCCGTTAGATGAGGATGAAGAAGAGGAAGAAGAAGAAGAAGATGAAGAGGACAAGCCTTTCTTCACTTTCTCCTATTAAAAGATAAAGAAGAAGAGGAGATATGTCTTTCTCTCTCTCTTTCTCTCTTTCTCTGTCTCTCTCTTTGTGTATTTCTCTCTCTGTCTCTCTGTCTCTCTTTTTTCTCTTCTATTCCTCTTTCGTTCTATCTGGTGTGTTTTCTATTTTTTTCTTTTTTCCTTCTTTTTTCTGTATATGGATGTGATTCTCTCTCTCTCTCTCTCTACACACACACACACACACACACACACACACACGCACACACTTCATTTCCCTTTTCCTCGTCAACCTTCCTTTATTTTCTTCCCCCTCACCCTACTTATCCCTCCTTCCTTCCCTCCACTCCCTCCTTCCTTTCCTCCACTTTTACGCCTCACCTACACAGCCAATATGAACTGAAATAACACTCCCCCCTCCGCCCCCCCCCCCGAAACCAATCTCCTCACTACACACAAAGGCGAATTACTGAAGGTGTTTATCACTCATCTAAGTTTCCCATAAACTTTACCATTGTGTTCCGTTTTCTCTTTTATTCTCTCTCTCTCTCGTTTTCTTTGGTGATGGTGTACGAGAGTTGCTAATTCTTGTTTTCTTTCAGATTTATGTTGTGATTGATGTGTTTTTGTTTTTAATTATATTTTTCTCTTGTTTTGATACATTTTAGGTTATTCTTGTCTTTTTTTTCTTAGTTTTATTTCTTATCTTGTTAGCAATTTTTTTTTTCTTAGATTAGTACTTGGCGTGTTATTCTCCCTCCTTGAAAAAAAATAACAATAAATAAATAAATAAATAAAATAAAAAGAACGGAGAAAAACAATCATGTCGGTCAGCTTGAGTTTATAAGATTGATAATTTATTCCCCTGTTTTTTCTCATCAATTTGTTTACGTAATATTGTTCGACTCATAAAATAAAGGGAGAAATTAGTCCTTAGTCCTTATTGGTCAGTTTAATTCAGGTGTCTTTGTTTTGCTCTTTAGAATTGTTCAAGTCACAGGAAGGCGGAGAGACAGAGAGAGGGAGGGAGTTGCAGTAAAGAGTGTTTTTAAGTTCAAAGTTAGTATATTCCTGCACCTTCTCTCTCTCTCTCTCTCTCTCTCTCTCTCTCTCTCTCTCTCTCTCTCTCTCTCTCTCTCTCTCTCTCTCTCCCCGTCTTCTCACGGCAAAGTTCCCAGTCCACCACACAACACACCTTCGCCATATATCTCAACACACACACACACACACACACACACACACACACACACACACCATTCCCCTCCTCTTTTCTTCTATCTTCTCTCTCTCCTCCTCCCATTTCCTCCCTTCTCTTTCTCTTACCCCTAAAGCCACACGCCTCAACACACACACACACACACACACACACACACACACACACACACACACACACGGGACACTAAATTAATTCAACTACAACGGAATTTCACGGTTTCCCTTCCACAACCATTTCGTCTTTCCTTCCTTGCATTTCCCTCCTCTCATTCTTTCCTTCCTTACCTATACCTGTAACCCCCCCACACACACACACACATGGGATACTTAATTGATTCACCAGGTACTGTATTTCACGGTCTTCCAACTATAAAGTCCCCAGGTTCAGGTATAAGGTGGTGGGCTGCTCACTGTTGGTCTCTGTTCCCGATGGTCACCAAGTCTTCCTCGTGCCGCCTCCACCAGGAAGCATCACCCGCTATTTGTTTCCCCCTCGGTGGATGTAACCCTTGGCTATACACACACAATATTGCAGCACCATTAAGCCATTTCGAAAGCTACATACATATATACATACATACATACATGCATACATACATACATACATTTCTGTTTGTTTGTTTTTTCTTTTTCTATCTTCTTTTTCTTGTTTGTAATTTTTTTTCTTCCTTGCTTTCTTTCTTTTCTTGTTAATTTATTCTTTTTTCCTTTTTTTATCGATCGTTGTCTTCTTTTTTCTTCTTTTCTTTCCCTCGTTATCTTTCCTCTCCCTTCTATCGCTTTTGTTTTACAGCATCAGTTTCTTCCTCTTCCTTTCCTTCCATCGCTTTCATTCACACCAACAATATTTTTCTCTCTCTCTCCTTCCTTTCCATTTTTTTCCTCTCCTTTCTTTCTCTCCCTTTAATTTACTTCAGTTCATTCTTTATCTCCTTCCTAACCTTCCCATCTTCCCTTCCATTCTTTCCCCACCCTTCCTTCTGTCGCTGTCATTTATATCACTAGCGTAAACAAGAGAAATCATGGTCTTCCTACAAGCGTACACTGTTCCTCAGCCAGAGTAGACATTACCACAGTGAGTCAAGTACGATACATTACGGTATATGTACGATAGCATGTAGTCTTGGTAGAACCCACAACGTCGATTACGATAACTACGCAAGTGTCGCGAGCTATAGACCGGACAACGCTGTATTTTATCTAACTATATCAGATGTGTATACGTTGCTGGTGTTTATTTATTTATTTATCTATTTATTTATTTCTTTCCTTGGTAATACGGAGGTGTGGTCTCATCTGAGGGACGCCGCCTTGCTGCCCCTCACCTGAGATCTCGGAAATTCTATATAGATATATATATATACAAAAAAATATAAAAAATAAAAGCGATAAAGAGGAAGTGACCTGATATGTACCACGTGCTTTTATTGACCTGTTGGTGTGTGTGTGTGTACGTGTGTGTGTGTGTGTGTGTGTGTGTGTGTGTGAAGGAGGTGGCTAAGAGAAAAAATAATGATAAGGAAGGAGATGAAAGTCTTAAAAAATCCATTCATTTCCTGCTTCCAAAATAAAAATTAATACTAAAAATTCAAATAAATAAATAAAACACCCCATTTATTTGCTGCTCCCAAAATAACAACAGAAATAAACTTAAGAAAATCCAATTAAAATACATACAAATAAAAAAAAACTACATTAATTTCCTGCTTCCAAAACACACAGTCATTTGCAGAGACATACACAGAACAGACGTAGGAATGTTTGAGCCAGTGAACAGATGAATGAATAAAAATATGCAAGATGAGTAATATTGACAATGACACGAGGACAAGGCTTTCAGATCTACTCCCACATTCGTTATAGAAGCGTGGAGCAAGAAGGGACATGGTGGAGGTCTTTAAGTGACACAAAGGATATAACAAGGGTGACTGAAGCAAGACCCTTATGGCAGGTGAACAGGATGTGTCTGTAGATAATTGGTTTAAGCTTCATAAAGTTAGATTTAGAGAGAAATAAGAATGAAATAATGGCTTGAGAGGGAAATATTAATGACACAGTGGAATTAAGAAAAAAATATGAATGATATGAGGTGACAGAGAAATACGAATGAAATAATGAGTTTAAGCTCGATAAAGTTAGATTTAAGAGAGAAATATAAATGAAATAAAGGATTAGGAGACAAATATGAATGAGACAGTGGGTTCAAGCTTGATAAAATTAGATTCAAGACAGAAATATGAGTGAATGAATGAATTAGTTCTCAAACAGAGCGGCAGACGACTGGAAGAGACTCGTTAATCAGGTTGTTAGTGGCGAGTAACTATGGACCTTTAAAAAGAAGATTAGATAAGTTTTCGGCTAGGGTTGAGAGGTGGAACAATTTAGGTATGCTGACTTTATCCTTTATTTTGTTCTCGTATCCTTATTACTGACCCTGAAAATGATGCTTATGTCACCCTTGTTATGTTCCCTATACCACTTAAAGACCATCAGATCCCCTCTTGTTATGTTCCCTTATACCACTTAAAGACCATCAGATCCCCTCTTGTTATGTTCCCTTATACCACTTAAAGACCTCCATCAGATCCCCTCTTGTCACATCCCCTGTACCACTTAAAGGTCTCCATCAGATCCCCTGTATCATTTAAAGACCTCCACCACATCTGTACCACTTAAAGACCTCCACCACATCTGTACCACTTAAAGACCTCCACCACATCTATACCACTTCAAGACCCCCATCATATCCCTGTACCACTTCAAGACCTCCATCACATCCCCTCTTAAGCTACGCCTCTCTAGGGAATATAAACTTAAAAAACAGTGGTAGTAATTGTGTACATACTCAGTACACGTGTCTGAAGTACTGCAGGGAGGGAGCACTTACCCACTCCTGAAGGGCACCAAGGGATGGACTCAGGCCCCTCCATGACACCACGAGCCAAGGGAAAACACGTGCTGGAAAGAGATGAAAAAAAATAGCGTTCAGGGAGACAGTGTAAAATGGATGGGAGGGAGGAAGGGATGGCAAGATTGCACAGAGGAAGATGCAAGGGAGAGAAACACCTGGGGGAGACTTGTTCATGGAAGGGAGAACAACAACAGGGAGGACGAGGATAAGAAAAGCAGGGACATGAAGAACAATAACAAGAGCGATACAAGAAGAACAAAAGCAGGAACAGGAAGAACAAGAACAATAAAATACCAAAAAACAACAACAACAACAACAACAACAACAACAACAACAAGCCAGGAACAAATGAGAGCTGGAAGGACATGGCAAACTAATCTTCCCCCACCACATAACATAATACACAACAGAACACAGACAAAGGTATACATTTAAATACATAGGGATGATGAATGAATGTATACGCAAACAACTTATGCACAAACAAAAACTACATTTATTACATTGTATAGTTAGATATGCCGAGTATGTGGATGGCTCTCTCTCTCTCTCTCTCTCTCTCTCTCTCTCTCTCTCTCTCTCTCTCTCTCTCTCTCTCTCTCTCTCTCTCTAC
>NC_087187.1:3222500-3265000 GCF_035594125.1 Scylla paramamosain
AACTTATGAAAAAAACTATGGAACTTATTTTTTGGTAAGCTCCCTAACAAATACAAGGAACTGACTCTAAGCACTGGAATACAATTAAACCTTGACATTCCCTTCGTCCCTCGTTATAATTACTGCCGAAACGTGATATCTGTGACTTTTGGGAATCACTAACTGCTCTCCCTCCCTCTCTCCCTCTCTCTCTCTCTCTCTCTCTCTCTCTCTCTCTCTCTAGTTATAACGAAGGATTTGCATTCCAATTAGTAAGAGCAAAGGAAGAATTAATGACCTAAATCTGAAGGAGTGTATGTAACGAATTAAAAGAAGAGAAATGGAGGAAGGAAAGGGTGATGACACATAGAGAGAGAGAGAGGTAGAGGGAGAGAGAAACAGCGAAAAGAAAGACAAGAAACGAACGAAACACCAAATAACGAATCAGAAAAGGAAGCAAAGAAGAGAGGAACACAAAGAAAACACAAAAGAAACAAAGAACGGCAACGAAGAAAGGAGACAAAACAAACACACACAAAAAAAAATGACAGAATAGAGAGAGAGAGAGAGAGAGAGAGAGAGAGAGAGAGAGAGAGAGAGAGAGAGAGAGAGAGAGAGAGAGAGAGAGAAAGCAACGAACTTATAAAACACTAGATTGGAAACTCACTCCTCGTACCCATGGCATTTGGAGACTGACAGGAGCAAGGAACTGATAAAAATGGAAATAGAAGTAGTGTATCAAAAGTGAAGGAAGGAAAGAAGGAAAGAAGGAAGGAAGGAAAGAAGGAAGGGTGATTTATGCAAAACACTACCATTTTCTTCCATTCCGTTTTCTTTTTTCAGCGGTGGTTTGCACTAATGTAGCCTCCGTGACGGGGCGGTGTGATAATGAGGATTGTAGTGGTGGTGGTGGTGGTGGTGGTGGTGGTGGTGAGGAGGATGGTGGTAGTAATGAAAATGATTGCAGTAGTAATGATAATGATAATAATGAGGATAAGAAGTAAGTGGGGAAGAAGAAGAGAAGCAAAAGAAGAAGAAGAAGAAGAAGAAGAAGAAGAAGAAGAAGAAGAAGAAGAAGAAGAAGAAGAAGAAGAAGAAGAAGAAGAAGGACAACAGCAAAAACAACAAAATCAACAACAACAACAACAATTCACTCATTCACTTCCCATAACAAACATTAATTAATCCAACGCTGCATTACATCATAAATTTACGAAAAAAAAACAATAAACTAAAATAAATAAACAAAACACACACACACACACACACACACACACACACACACCACAAGAGACTGACGTGGGCGCTTAATATCTGTCTGTCGTCCCCAATACAGCCTGCGTCACCCCTCCTGTGCCTTCACAATGGGCCAACTTCTGTCATTCTCGCCCCGCCTGACAAGCACCCCCCCCCACGCGCTGCCCTCCGCTGACTGACCGCTGCCAGCCTCGACACCTCATTATAAAGTGTCTTATTAGAGAGAGAGAGAGAGAGAGAGAGAGAGAGAGAGAGAGAGAGAGAGAGAGAGAGAGAGATTGTTAGGTTAGGTTACGCAAAGGTCAGAGGCAATAGGTGGTTTAGGAAGAGGCTAGTGAGGGGAGGACAGGGGAGAGGAGGGGTGGGTTAAGGGGAGGGAGAGGGGGTAGTCCCAAGCCTCGGAACAAGACAAAAGAGAACAATTCATTGGGCGAGTGAACACAAGAATTGCACTAAAATGCCTCTTGTGTTAGTTTTTATCTTCATTGTAGACAAAAGGTGTGTGTGTGTGTGTGTTCCCTCCCTCTCCGCCTCCTATTTTCCACGGAACTTCGCCCCCCTCCCCCCCTCTCTCTCTCTCTCTCTCTCTCTCTCTCTCTCTCTCTCTCTCTCTCTCTCTCTCTCTCTCTCTCTCTCTAGCAAATTTACTCTCTAACCAACTAAGTAACTGTAGGATGACCAATGATAAACCGGGTAGGGCGTCGGAACTTTAATTCCCAAAGCGTTTCAACCTGCAAGTGCAACTGGAATAATTTCTTCAGCAAACCACGTGGTGCTTCCATGTACCTGATACCATGAGCAGCTGACAACGAAACACAACACAAAATATTTCAAGGAACATACTATGAGTCAGACAACTATCATGAACCACACAAAATGAAAACAATTGACTCTGAACTTCATCAATGATATTCACAAAACAAAGTAACTTACGCGGTACCTCCCGTCACTGGACACCCACTATGCGTCCTAAACCTTTACAGCGTGGAAGAACACAACAGGAACCTGGTGCACCCCGCAGAACCCCTGGTAATTCACAATGTGTCGGGTCTCTGGCATTCCACCACCTACTCCCTGCACCGTAGCACGTCACCACATAAATCCTGCACAGATACGCACCGCAAGGAGGTAATCCACACATTTTCCCAGAACCATACCCACATCTAACAACACACATAATAATCACAGTCAAATAGAGAAACTTATAGTACTTAACATACTTTCGAAGGCCAACACAGGACCCTGGTGCACCCCATACAACCAACACCACCCTAGTGTCCACACGACCCTGGCCACCTAGAACGCACTTGATAACACCTCACTTCCCTGTATATTAAGTTTCACCCCAAGTAAAAAACAAAAGGCACACAAAAATAAATATTCATAATGTGATCTACAAATATACATACAAAATGCAGATAACAAGAAAAACATGGCAATATACAGGACCGTCCCGAAACCATGGCGAATACAAACCACAACTCCTGTCAAGTACACTAACCTAACCTAACCTAACCTAACCTAACCTAACCTAACTTAACCTAACCTAACCTAACCTAACTTAACCTAACCTAACCTAACCTAACCTAACCAAACCTAACCAAACCTAACCTAACCTAACCTAACCTAACCAAACCTAACCAAACCTAACCTAACCTAACCTAACCTAACTTAACCTAACCTAACCTAACCTAACCTAACTTAACCTAACCTAACCTAACCTAACCTAACGTAACCTAACCTAACCAAACCAAACCTAATCTAACCTAACCTAACTTAACCCAACCTAACCTTACCTAACCTAACCTAACCTAACCTAACTTAACCTAACCTAACCTAACCTAACTTAACCTAACCTAACCTAACCTAACCTTACTTAACCTAACCTAACCTAACCTAACCTAACTTAACCTAACCTAACCTAACCTAACCTAACGTAACGTAACCTAACCTAACCAAACCAAACCTAACCTAACCTAACCTAACTTAACCCAACCTAACCTTACCTAACCTAACCTAACCTAACCTAACCTTACCTAACCTAACCTAACCTAACCAAACCTAACCTAACCTAACCTAACCTAACCTAACTTAACCCAACCTAACCTTACCTAACCTAACCTAACGTAACCTAACCTAACGTAACCTAACCTAACCTGCTTATCTATCTATCTATCTGTTTATCTATCTAACTTATTAACTAACTAATTAATCTATTAATTAACTAAACTAACCAACCGTCCCTCTATCTAACTAAATAAATGACAAACTATCTATGAATCTATTGATCTAAGTAAACATCTGTCTATCTATCTATCTATTTATTTATCTATCTATTTATCTATCTGTTTATTTATCTATCTATCTGTGTATTTATCTATCTATGTATTTATCTATCTATCTATCTATATATCTATCTATTTATCTATCTGTCTATCTATCTATCTACTTATCTATCTATCTATTTATCTATCTATCTATCTATCTATCTACCAGGCAAATATCGATCTCTTGCAGTTACTCTACGGTCCAGTACCTAGCTACACACACACACACACACACACACACACACACACACACACACACCACCTTTCTTAGCCTGACACGTGACACACCTGACGAGTTTCCAATAACGGAATATCCATTGTATCCAAAAAGGCCCAGTGTTCTATATTAACTCTCTCTCTCTCTCTCTCTCTCTCTCTCTCTCTCTCTCTCTCTCTCTCTCTCTCTCTCTCTCTCTCTCTCTCTCTCTCTCTCTTCATTGCAAAATCAAAAGTTAATAACGAACGTATCTCTCTCTCTCTCTCTCTCTCTCTCTCTCTCTCTCTCTCTCTCTCTCTCTCTCTCTCTCTCTCTCTCTCTCTCTCTCTCTCTCTCTCCATTTCAATATATTCTCGAAATCATTACGAACTCATTAGAGAAAGAGACGAAACGAAAAATTGTTAGAAATATGAGATAACAAATAGCTCTGGACACACACACACACACACACACACACACACACACACACTAAACTATCATGCAAAAAAAAAAAAACGAATATTTCTCTTTATGTACGTAAGTCACTGGCCTAAGACAACAAAAGGGAGGTAAAAAAAATAAAAATAAATAAGTAAATAAAAAATAAAAATAAAGTCTGTACAGTTTCTAAATAGTCTACAAAGCTAAAAAAAAAAAAAAAGAGGCCTACAAGGTTTCATAAAAGGCCTACAAGGTAAAAAAAATAAAGACTTACAAAGTTAAGAAAAGGCCTATACAATTTAAAGAGGCCTACAAAGTTTTATAAGAGGCTACAAAGTAAAAATTATCCTGAAAATTTAAAAAGCCTACAAAGTTTAAAATAGCCCTACAAAGTAAAAAACAAAAAAAATAGGCCTACAAAGTTTTAAAATAGGCCTAAGTAAAAAAAACACTAAAATAACAAAAAAATGCCTCACAATAAATACGACCACAATTTTTAATAAGAATAGTTCACGAAGCAACTCCAAAAAAAAAAAAATTAATTAAAACATAGAAGTCTCCCTTGCAATGAATGACAATTAATGTGAAATAGAAAACGTAGAAAATTGAAGTCTGTGTGTGTGTGTGTGTGTGTGTGTGTGTGTGTGTGTGTATTTTAATTTATTAGTTTCTTGTTTTCATTCGCATCTATCTGTCAATCACCTTAATAAAGAATGGGAGGGAAAGAGGAGGAGAGAGAAAGGCGAAAACAGGAAGAAGGAATAATGAAGGAAGGGAGGAAACAGGAGGAAAGAGGGAAGGAGGGAGGGAGGTATGAGTGGGAGAGAGGATGCGAAAATAAGGAGATGAATGTTACGTTAGATTAGGTTAGGTTAGGTTAAGTTAGGTTAGATTAAGTTAAGAAAGGAGCGAAAAGAAGCGAGGAGAGGGGAGTTATAGGGAAGATATAGATGCAAGGGAGAGGGAAGAGGGGAAACAGAAGGAAGGAAGGGGGAAGAAGGTTGAGAAGTGATGAGTTATTACAGAACGGGGAGGGAAAACAGGGGAGAGGGGAATGGTTTGGGAAGGGGAGGGGGAAGGGAAAGTAAGAGGAGTAAGGGGTGAAAGGGAGAGGGGAGAGAATATCTGGAGAGAAGATGGTGTCAGGAAGAGGGAGAGGGGAGAGCCTGAGGGGAAGAGGCAGGGAGTGTCAGGGAGAGGAGAGGGGAAAGCTGAGATAACGTAAGGAATGTCAGAGAGAGAGAGAGAGAGAGAGAGAGAGAGAGAGAGAGAGAGAGAGAGAGAGAGAGAGAGAGGTCATCGAGTAGGTAGCGATAAGGAAAATAAATATCAGTCTACCCTATTATTTTATTCTTTTTTTCCCCATTCTTGAAACAAAGGAAAAGAAAACGACGAATGAAATAAAGAAAATAAAAAAAAAGTAAGCATGTAAAATAAGATAAGGATGGAGAATAGATATGAAGCAAATAAATAAATAAAGAAGGGAAGGAAGCTAAAACATCAAATAAAATGAGGTTAAAGATAAATAAATATAATAAAACGAGAAAATTAAACAAAACAGGATAACACGTACACTCTCTCTCTCTCTCTCTCTCTCTCTCTCTCTCTCTCTCTCTCTCTCTCTCTCTCTCTCTCTCTCTCTGTAACATAAGAATACACAAAAAATACATAATAGAACCATCAATATTCAGTAACAAAAATTTGATAGCATAACAATAAATTTAAAAATGCACGGTTCATAGAAAACCTGATACAATCATTCATAAAAAACGACGTAAATTTTGAGGGTAAGCTATTTATTATATTATTTTCTCCCAGAAGGCACGCAGGTTTGTAACTGTTATGGAGTTTATGACGCCTCTTTTATTTATTTATTCTTTTTATCAGCTTGCATTTCAAATCTTAGTAAATAAATAATGAGAGAAGGGATAAATACATAAATAAGTCAGATAAATATTGCATACTTTGTTCTTTATTCTCTCTCTCTCTCTCTCTCTCTCTCTCTCTCTCTCTCTCTCTCTCTCTCTCTCTCTCTCTCTCAAAACTGCCCCCAAACTCTTTTCAGATTTATAAGGCCATTTAGCATGCAGAGAGAGACGGGATAAATCTGGCAAGACACACTGCCAGGTAATTCTTGGTTTCTTAATGCACCAAGAGAGAGAGAGAGAGAGAGAGAGAGAGAGAGAGAGAGAGAGAGGAGAGAGAGGGGGGGGGGGGGGGGGGACGGCCATTACCCTTTGATAATGATGAGTGGCCCAAGTTCCCTCCTGTGGGCCGCTGCGTGACTGGTGGCTGTGAAGTGCGGGGGGAGGTCAAGAAAGTGGGAAGAAGTCAAGCAGTTTCCGTTTTCTTCGCGTGTTAAGGAGAGACTGTTTTCTTTAACCCCTTCATTGCTAAACTTTCTGACCGTCCCCTCCCCCCCATAATTTCTTAGCGTTTTTTCAGACATATATTGATTGATTTTGTAGCGTAGGAAATATAAAATTAACCCTTTACTTTTTCTTTCGTTATGCCTATGTGATTTATGCTCCTATGCTGCTCTGAATGTACCGCAAAGACGACCATAGCTGACAAGGGGTGAAGTATTAGAGATTTTTATTTGAGTATTGTTGAGACTGAGGCGCTTCAAAAAGATAGGACGAAGTTATTTTTGTTATCTATTTATCGTTCTGTGAGTGTTGGGAAGAGTGCCCAAGAGAGAGAGAGAGAGAGAGAGAGACGCGGGGAAAGAGAAGCATTGTATATAGTGCATTGTATATAGTGTATTGTACAAGTGTGTAGTGTGGAAGGACTGTAAGTATGAAAGACGTCCTATGCATATTTTGAAGGCATGTCTAGCAGTGTTATGATGCGCACGTGTGGCCTGGCGGGTACCTATGGCAGGTGTTGACGTGACTGTCCGTTGGTAACACTGTGAATTACTATGGCAGGTGTTGACGTGACTGTCCGTTGGTAACACTGTGAATTACCCAACCATTTCTACAAGTTGAGGGTCTTTTAGTGTACCATGACGAGACGAGTGCTATACATGGACAGCTAATCTATCGATAAATTACATAAAACGTGGATTTTCACACTGGTTTCGATACATCATCTTCAATACTCTGTCTCTATAGTTCACAAGTCACTGGCTACCTATGCGTCTTACTACACAACTACACTTACTAAAGACATGAAGGTCGCGACTCACAGGAGAAAGAAAGATGGCCTCAGGCATTGCAAGGACCGTTTAGAACTTCCGCATGTGTCGAAGCTTCGCTCAGCACCTGCCCTCACGTTAACTGCTACAGGATGCAGCCGCCGCCCGCCAGCCGCCAGGGGGCACTAGTGTGCGGCGAAAAAAAGTTGTTAGGACGTTCGTTAAAGAATTTTTACATAATTCTGATATGTTAGTTACTTAAAAAGAACTGTTATACATATGTAAAATAGTCGTTTAAGTTCTTTGGAGTGCGGTGAAAATAAAAAAAAAATTTCACTTTTTTTTTTATTAAAACACAGAAAACGCACGTTTTACGATTGATATATAATTTTTATATGAATATTCTCCTTGTGCATTTTATAATGTAATCATCTATAAGCTTAAATACAATATTCTTATCGGAAAATTTTTTTCCAATTTTTTGTTATGAGTTCATAACCTGCGTTACAAATAAAAAAAAATTGAATTTAAAGAATTTTTACATAACAATTCTGATATGTTGGTGACTTAAAAAAGAACCGTTATACACATGTAAAATAGTTGTTTGAGTTCTTTGGAGTACGGTACAAATGAAAATAATTTTTCACTTTTTTAAAAAAATAGAACACATAGAAAAGACACTTTTTTCCATTTATATATATTTTTTTTATATGAATATAGCTATTCTGCATTTCATAAAGCAATCATCCGTAAGCTTAGGTAAAAAAAATTTTAGCGGAAAATTTTTTCCAATTTTTTGTACAGGTCCGGACCTGAGTTACAAATTTTGAAAAAAAAAATTTAATTTAAATCTAAGTCTCTCTCTCTCTCTCTCTCTCTCTCTCTCTCTCTCTCTCTCTCTCTCTCTCTCTCTCTCTCTCTCTCTCTCTCTCATCGAAACACATATGATGAGAAAATGGCGAGATGGAAGGTGTGTTGTGGTGACATCAGTGAGGATGACGCAGAAGAGTAAGGTTGCCATCGTTGCACTTAAGCAATTCGATAGTTAGGTTTGATTCTCTCTCTCTCTCTCTCTCTCTCTCTCTCTCTCTCTCTCTCTCTCTCTCTCTCTCTCTCTCTCGTAAAGAAGAATGTATGGAAAGCGGCACAATTCGCGGCGCAGTGCTTATAATGGCAGCATTTCGACTCGTGTCTCGGAACGCTTCGCTCTCTCCCCACGAAATGATATAGGAGTGTTCTCAAGAGTGTTCCTCCTGATAATAATATAGAAATCTTGTTAATGTGCCACTAGAAAAAAAAAAAAAAAGATAAATAAACAAAAACACGTGTCACTTTAACTGGAGCCTTTGATAGTAGAGGAGCGTGCTTCAAAATATCTTTACTCGTATATTGTAAGGACGAGGCGGGAGGAGCGAGGAGAGGCAGGGAGAGGCAGGCAGAGGAGAGGTAGGGAAAGGCACGCAGCTGGGAGATGTGGGAGATGTTACCCGGATGAAAGATTATTTGTGATGCAATTTTACAAAGGGGAGAGTGGAGCGTTGGAGAGGTGGACTTTAAGAGGATGGGGTGGTTGACAAGAATGGCTTTTAAGTCGACGGTTTTACTCTGCTGTGCTCGTGGAAGCTTCTTGGGAGATTGAGGGGGGGGGGGAGGACGGGAGGGGGAAGCTGTAGTGTACTTATTTATTTGCAGTTAAGTAGTTATGTTGTTATATTAGGGTCAGTGCGTTCGTTCGTTCGTTGGTTCATGTTTGGTATTAGTGATCCGTTTCGTGTTAGGGATTAAAAATATAGTCTCGCAGTTTCATTGTTGTATAGGTTAATTTCGTTGGTTAGTTCGTTGGTTCGTTTCTCGTATTAGGTTAGGTTAGGTTAAGTTAGGTTAGGTTAGGTTCGCATTAGGTTAGGTTAGGTTAGGTTAGGTTCGCATTAGTGATTAGAATTACAGTTAGGTAGTTGTTAGGTTAGGTTAGGTTAGGTTAGGTTAGGTTAGGTTAGGTTCGCATTAGGTTAGGTTAGGTTAGGTTAGGTTAGGTTAGGTAGGTTCGCATTAGGTTAGGTTAGGTTAGGTTAGGTTCGCATTAGTGATTAGAATTACAGTTAGGTAGTTGTTTTGTAAGAGTTAATGTTTCGGTGGTTCATTCATTAATTCGTCTCGTATTAAGAATTGATGCTCTTTTTGTTTATATAAGATCTGGCCAAGGACAACAAAAAGGAAATATAAAATAAATAAATAAATAGAAAGACCCGACTAAGGTGCCAATCACGACAGAGAATAGCCAGTAGTTAAGTAGTTCTGTTGTTATGGTAGAGTTAGTGCTTTCGTTCTTTGACTCTTTCGTATTAGTAACTAGTTTTGTATTAGGGATTAAAAATAGAAAGACCCTACTAAGGTGCCAATCACGACAGAGAACAGCCAGGCGGATTAAACAAAAGTGGAGGATTAAGTGTCTGGATGCCTCTCTCTTCAAGCTGTTAATCAAAGACCAGGATAGACTAAATAATCCCTGCCGTGCATTAACAAAGGTGACATCAACCGAATCTTCAGGGTCTGTAAATTAGATACGACAAGGAATAAACAACTTCAAACTTCATAAGACTGAAAAGGGACAGGAAGGAATTGGTTCTGAAATAGCCTGGTAAATGAACGAAAGAGACTCGGTGATCAGGTTGTTAGTGTCGAGTCACCAGGGAGCTTTAAAAGAAGATTAGATCAATTTACCAGGATGACAGGTGGGAGCAGGGAAGAATTTGTTTTGAAAAGGGTCTGCCATGTGTAGGTATGATAGCTCCTTGTACCTTTATTTATTTTCTTTGGTTTTTATGTTCTCTCTCTCTCTCTCTCTCTCTCTCTCTCTCTCTCTCTCTCTCTCTCTCTCTGCAGGTCGCGCCTTCACAAAGCATCTCAGTTGTCCCTGAAGGCGATTGGCAAAGATTCCAACACTTGGCCCCTGCTCCCTTATCGCTTCCTGACACCTTGGGAGACGTGCCGCTCTCTCTCTCTCTCTCTCTCTCTCTCTCTCTCTCTCTCTCTCTCTCTGATGGTCTGTTTTTATTTAGTTCCTTTCAATATCCCTCGCTTTCTCGCTTTATTTTTTTATTTTTTTCTCTCTCTTTGGTTTTATTTTTTTAAGTCTTTTCTCTCTCTGGCTTTATTTTTTATGTCTTCTAGGTTCATCCCCATATTTTCTTCCGTTTTCTTTTTTTTTTTTTTTTGGGGGGGGGGCTGTCAATATTTCCCATACCGTATCGCCGCATTTCTCTTTTCTACGTTTTATCTATTTATTTATCTGTTTTCTCCTTTAATATATATATTTTTCACATTATTCTTTATTGTCCTTCCTTCGATTTATCCTAATGTGCTTTTCTATTCAATTATTATTTATTTATCTATTTATTTTGTATTTATTTATCTATTTGTATTTTTTTTTTTTTTGCATTCAGTTAGTATTTACCTAACTATTTATTTATATCTATTTATTTATTCGTATTTTCATTTTTCTTCTCTTACATTATTATTTTCTTCTGTCCTTCCCTTCATTTATCTTTACGTTTCCCTGTGTTTATTAATTTACCCTGTTATTTATATACTTATCAATTTATCTATACATTTATCTATCAATTTATACACTATCTATTAATCTATGTACTTATTTACTTATTACAATTTCTGTCTTTCGCATTATTTACGTTTTCTTTCTCTATCGTTCCATTTTCTTCCGTCTTTCCCTTGACTTATCTTTTATTAATTTATTCTCTAATTTATCCATTTATCCATTCACCTATACACTTATCTATCTTGTTTATATACCTATCTATTAATCTACTTACGTATTTACTCATCTTAATTCATTTCACCGCCATTATTTACGTTTTCATTGATTTTTTTTCCATCCTTCCCTCTATTTTTACATGGCGTCCTCCTCCTCCTCCTCCTCGTCCTCCTATTTTCGTATTTTTCTCTGGGGTTTTGCGAGATGGACACACCAGACTAACATTTATGCCACGTGGAGCTCTCCCGGCGAAGCTCCACGGGATTTAGAACGTCGTGCACAGCCGAGATGGATTATACTTGTGCTGTGGAGCGAGGGAGACCGGCAAAGGATGTTTCTGTATGGGCGGAAGTTGGAGAGCATTTGAGGTATGCGAGAGGGAAAGAGATGGGTTGATGGAGGGAAGGGATGCATGGATAGGTGGTAGGTGTGTGTGTGTGTGTGTGTGTGTGTGTGTGTGTGTGTGTTTTAATTTACTCCACTTCATTTCACTCCCTGCGTGCTTCTCCTTTTTCATGTCGCTATTGTAACAGAGAAAAGTTATATGTGATATTTATTTATTTATTTTTTTTTTTTTTTCGAAAATTGGATGTAAAACTCTCTCTCTCTCTCTCTCTCTCTCTCTCTCTCTCTCTCTCTCTCTCTCTCTCTCTCTCTCTCTCTCTCTCTCTCAGTCAGAGCGAGTTATGGAAATGTTTTCATTATTTTTAAGGACCTGCAAAAAAAAAATTTAAAAAGTGCAATGAAAGAATTTCTTTCAAAAATTATATATTTTTATAACAAGAGAAGTAGAGGAAAATATGTATATAAAAGTTTATATCCATCAATAAACTTTTTTTTTTTTTACTTTCTAAATTTTGTTTAAAAGTGAAATGCTCAGTCTCGAACTTTCTATGTGATAGTGTAGATATGATCCTTACTTAAGAGAGAGACATTCTGCGGATGTCAAATATTCATTTCGGTTCATGGGAACGGAACAGCGTGTGCATCATCTTTAACTTTATCGACGTTTCATTCTTTATCAAAATTTAGAAAAAAAAAAAAACACTTTATTGAATGATATATATATTTTTTTTATATCAATATCTTATTTTACCTAAACTAACCTAAACGGGAGTCCTCGCCCCTTGGATTCCCTTAAGGCCACTAACCTAACCTAACCTAAGCTACCATAATCTCCAAGGACATTAACTTAACCAACACAATCTAATCGCATGAAATACATACTTACAATACGTCACACTCCAGAAGCTGTGCAGAATGCGGAATGGAGGCATACGAACGCACATTCTATCGTAATTATAATTTTTTCAGTAAAATTCCAGTAATGTTATTCACACTTGCTCCACTTTTCACGATAGCAGCCATATTGAAACTGAAATCCACATTCCACTTGAAGTGGTTCCCTCCTGTGTACACGGTAACTGTCTTGGAATATTTGTTAATACTGCTCCTGAATGCTGTGAACACTTTATAGTGTCTATTTCATCCCATAATTTTTTTACCGAGTCTTCAGCCATGTTACTGTGGACAGCTGCTAACAGAATGTTTATCAACACTATTTTGTTTGTAAACATTAGGTTATGAGCACGCGCGTTGCCTAGTTCGCGAGCAGACAGCCGCGTACAAGAGCACAGACAAGAACACATGGGGCGCGTTCCAAAGAGGTTTACGTAAGCTGAAGTAAACCCCCCCCCCCTCAACCCGTTTAGGACAGTCGACCAGCTGAAACTATAAAAAAATAAATGGCCGCCCACAACGATCTTAGCAGAAGAGCTCAGTGACGACCCTGTACTAGACGTTGTGGACGTTATGCATAGAAGAAATGAAGTCTTAAGGAGGCAAGAGAAGAGACCGCAAAGTCCTGTGAGAGTCAGGGATTATGTTTGTTTATCAACAGTATCCCCATGGTGTCTATAACGTAGCTGCAAATTTGTCAAAAGATATGCCGAATACATAAATAAAATAGACCCTATAAAATTCATAGGGTCTATTTTATTTATATTCCTGGCTGTCCTCTTAAAAGCCTGACTGCTGTGAATACTTTATAGTATAAAGTATTCACATCAGTCAGGTTTTTGTTTGTAATGAGCGAGCAGTTACTAACACAATACCTGGTAAAAACCGGAAAAGGAGAGGGGGGTGGGGGGCCGTGTCCCGCCACACACGTTCAAACAGCTCTTGCGGAGGCAGACAAGTAAAGGCTAAGGATGCGCCCACTCCCTGTGCGCCGCACCTCCACTTTTCAACGGCACCTCTATATATTTTTCCTCATAAATTAAGAAAAATCTGTGACTACAAAATTAGACCAAGTATATCCAACATGGGTAGTATTCAACATAGTATAAAGAAGAAATAAATAAAAAAAATCCATCGAACTGTTTACGTTGCTTGCCGCCAGTCGCCACTTGTCAGCTGACTGTCGGCTCGTGTTGACATGGAGGTCTGCCGTCTGCTCCTCTTCCTGGCGGGTAACAACACCGATCTAATACAATGTTTAAGAAAGATGAGGCCAGTTCTAAAATTATTATATGTTTGCCATCATGAATTGACTATGAATAAAGCTCGTACTATTTTAAAAAGGCAGGGAGCAAAGATTTAAATAACCACATTTTCAAATTAAGCTTATCTGTTTATTTGTTTATTTCATAGTATGTGCGTGTTGACAGAGATACGAAGTTTCAAACCAAATGTCCATGTTTTTTGACACTACTGTAGGGAGGAAAAATGTCAGGGAAGTAGTATTGAGTTAAATAAAGATTTTAAAAATTCTCACATAAGCTGGCCCATCTTAACTCGCCTGAACTTCTCAACTTTTTCCTAATCCTCTTTCTCACAGGTAATAATCAGGTAACACCATAAGGAGGTAGGGAAAACTGAAAGAACTGTGTGAAACGACATTTACCAGTTAATTTAAGTTTCGCTTCTTGCCTCCCCTGGGTTTGTCATTTTTTTTTTTCCCCTAATCCTTTTCCTCGCACGTAACAGCATAAGGAGGTAAAAAAAACTAAGAGTAATGAGTAAAGGAATATTGTATCAAACTACATGTACCCATTGATTTAAGTTTCCTATCTTTCCTCATGTGGTTTTGTCATATTTTTCCTAATCCTCATTCTCACATGTAACATTTTTTATTTGATAGAGGGATGGAGAAAAATTAAAGTACTGAGCAAAGTATTAATGAATGTACCACCTTTACCTAATAACAAGGTATTCTCTCTCTTCACCTGAACTTGCCTACCTTAACTTAATCCTCTTTCTGACAGCTAATAGGACCTTAGATAAAATTTAAAGCATTGAGTAAAGAAGCATTGTTTGAGATTAGATTTACTGGTCAGCTTTATCCTCCATTCCTCATAGGTGACAGGACTTTCTTTATTTTATTACTGTAAGGAGATAGAAGATGAAAGCACCAGGTAAAAAAAAATATATGAGATTAGATTTACTCAGTGCTTTAACACAACTGATCAGCTTTATCCTCCCTTCCACATAGATGGCAGGACTTTCTTTATTTTATTACTATAAGGAGATAGAAGATGAAAGCACCAAGTAAAAAAAATTGTATGAGACTAGATTTACGCAGTACTTTAATATAATTGGTTAGTTTTACCCTCCCTTCCTCATAGGTGACAGGACTTTATCTTACCACTATATAAAAAACAATAAGAAATTAACATGCTAAGTAAAGTATTATATAAAGCTTAAGATAATTAAGCACTGAACTGGAGTGTCACCGTTCTCTTTCTCACAAAACTTTAATTGGTTATTTTTTATGGGTCTGTGTCGTGTGCAGTAACGATGCTCATAAATATAAAAATCTCACGTGGGGCGAGTCTGATGTGGCTGTAATAGCTCCGAGAATGTGCTGCACGCTTCTTGGGTTTTTTCTAAGTCCAGCAACCTCTGCTCTGCTCTGTCAGCTCAGCCTAAACTGCATCTGTTCGTGTGTTCGTTTACAGGTGGAGTTTTAGAGGGATGGGGAACGGACTGATTATAAAAAAAAATATCCTTTAATTCAACAAAGTATATACAGAGGTGAACAAAAATTTAGTAAAGGGTTATTGAATAGTTTAACATATATATATCAACCTGAGCATCTCCCCATCACAGGTAACACTATAAAGGAGAGGATTTGGGGAGACTGATTAGCTATAAAAAAATATCCTTTAAATTAACAAAGTCCATGCAGAGATTAACAAAACTTTAGTATCAACCTGAGCATCTTCCCATCACAGGTAACATGGCTAACTTAACACTATAAAGGAAAGGATTTGGGGAATGGACTAATTACCTATGAAAAAAAATATCCTTTAAATTAACAAAGTCCATGCAGAGATTAACAAAACTTTAGTATCAACCTGAGCCTCTCCCCATCACAGGTAGCATGGCTAACTTAACACAATACAGGCAGGAAATGGGGAATATATTGAACAAGGAAATGCTGCACAAAACTGTCAATTCCTTCAATAATTAACACTGAACTGGGGTATCTTATCTCTCCTATTCCTTTCACGTGATAAGACTTAATGCATCACAGTGGAGAGACATAGGTTGTGAGGAGGTTATTGTTGTTGTTTTCCCATTGTCTGTTACTGGTCATGAGATTAATTTTGCCTTATTTAGTGAAGTCCACGAGACATTACTTATGCATTTATTTATCTGTTATTTATTTATCCATTCATTTATTATATATTAATTTGTCTGTTTATCTTTTTGCCATTTGTAGGAGCCATGGAATATTTTAATAGTTTCAGCCATAAGGTCTCTCTCTCTCTCTCTCTCTCTCTCTCTCTCTCTCTCTCTCTCTCTCTCTCTCTCTCTCTCTCTCTCTCTCTCTCTCTCTCTCTCTCTCTCTCTCTCTCTCTCTCTCTCTCTCTCTCTCTCTCTCTCTCTTTCTCTCTCTCTCTCTCTCTCATCACCAAACTCCTTTCTGCTTATTCTTTTCTTCTTATAAACATTTTTTGTATGTACATACGTATGCATTGTATATTTAACCACCTAAGACAGCCATACATTAAATTAAAACAGAAGGAACACATTAATACATAGATCAGAGACTCAAATGGATGAAAAATAGGGCATGGTTGTAGTAGAGAGAGAGAGAGAGAGAAAGCAACATAAAAAAAAAAAACAGGTTACTAGCTAAAGAGAGCAGTGTAAACAGCACACAAACGCGTACACTCACACCTGTGCATGCTGACACCTGCATAAATGAAGGGATGTGCAGGGTGGTGGGGAGGGGTGAACATAAACACTGGAAAGGGTGGTTGGACTGTACAGGAATGGTGAAGAGGGAGGGGCTTGTAAGGGGGAATGAGGGTGTGTGTACTGTAACTGAGGCTGCTAATAGAAGTGATGTTGCTATGTAATTCAGTCCTGTCTAGTAATGTTCTTAAGATCAGTCTATGTATTCTTGTTTTTCATGTTATTTTTTTTTTTTTTAGTTTTCCTTATTTCTTCTGTTTTTTTCCCATTATTTTCCTATTTTTTACTGTTTTTTTTTGTTTTTTCTTCTGTTGTTTACCTATATTTATTTATTTATTTATTTATTTTATTTATATATAGGAGAGAGATCGCAAGGTAACTTACTCCAGTCAGGTAATGTTCATAAGATCAGCCTATGTATCAACTCCTATATTTATTGCTCTCTCTCTCTCCTCTCCTCTCTCTCTCTCTCTCTCTCTCTCTCTCTCTCTCTCTCTCTCTCTCTCTCTCTCTCTCTCTCTCTCTCTCTCTCTCTCTCTCTCTCTCTCTCTCTCTCTCTCTCTCTCTCTCTCTCCATACACTCATGTACTGCCAGGCAAATTACTGAATTGGAGAGAAAAACCTTGTGTCAGTATCAGTGCTGGAGGTGTATCAGTGTATCGGGTGACTCATGGTGTGCCTGAACCTGACACCTAACACCAGGCTTACTAAGGGTGGGACAGCTTGGCTCATGTTACCAGGAGAACCTTTTGTCACTTATGGGTGTCAAGATGTAGATTAGTTACATAAGAAAACAAGGGTTGGTGCAGGGAATCATCAGGTCTACATGTGGCAGTCCCTATATGAAGTATGCCTACCTATTTCCACCTCATCCATAAATTTGTGTCACCTTTTAAAGCTCTGTATTGATTCAGCACTAGCAGCCTGATTACTGAGTCCATTCCATTGATCTGCCGCTGTATTTGAAAACCAGTTCCTTCTTATCTCTTTTTCAAATGTAATTTTTTCTCTAGCTTGAACTCATTATTTCTTTTATGTTCAGGGAGTTTAAGAGTATTAAGTTGTGGTAGAAGTTCTTAGGATTGTGTCCATATTATAATCTTTAGTGTATATTTAGTTGTGTTCATTGAAGCTAAGGAGTATATCTATGTGTTAATTTTAGTGTATGTTTAATAGTGTGCAGTGAAGAGTTCAGGAGTGTTTCTGTCCATTAGTGTTAGTGTATATCAAGTTCAAAGTGTGAATGTCAAGTAGAGGAGATAACAGTGTCCTGTGTTACTTCCTATGGTGGCTGTGAAGTGTCATGTGATGGGCAGGATGTGGTGGTGACTTGTGTGATTGACTAAGGGACTTGTGATCTCTGGGTTTTAATTATTATTTACTTTGATACAAACCAGAATTTTTAAGAGGTGTGAGCTACATATTTCAACTTTTATTTATTTTGATGCAAACTACAATTTTCAATTATTATTAACATGAAAACTAGCACAAGTTTTTAAATACTTTTGTTCTGGTGTAAGTCATAATTGCTTGCTTCTATCTCCACATACATACTACAAAATTTCATATCTATTTGTTAGATACAAACCACAATTTTTTATTGTTATTAATATACAGTCTACATGTTTTATTATTTTTATTCAGATATAAACTACAAGTTTTTACTAAAGTATCTTCGAGTATAGGCTATGTACAATTTTTAACCTATATTTTTTCAGGTGTCTGATTTTTTTTATTTTTCATATGTAAATTTAATTTTTTAGCCTAATTTCTTCTGATGTTAAATTATTACAGTTCCTGACCTTTTGTTATTATGATGTAAACTACACTTTTTACTTTCTGCCTGGTTCTGTATTTCCTCCTTCCTGTGACTTGAGGAAGGTTTCAAGATACTTATCCTCCAATTTTGGATGATCCTTTTGACCTTTATTTTGGGACTGGCATCTCAGTGAACCCTTTTTTTCCCTCTTCTACATATATAAAAAAAAATATTAACCATGCCATGTGTCTGTGTTGGCAGTGTGTGGTGTGGGATGGTCTGAGGGGAGGTATGAGCCTAACTGGGAGTCCTTGGACTCTCGCCCGCTGCCCCCCTGGTATGATGAGGCCAAGGTGGGCATCTTCCTGCACTGGGGGGTGTTCTCCGTCCCTTCCTTTGGCTCAGAGTGGTTCTGGGAGCACTGGCAGGGTGAGTTGTCAGGGGTTGTGCCTTTGTGCAAGTGTGTCAGATGTGAGTGGTTGTTTCTGTACTTTCTGTGATGTCCAGTGTTTGGTTTTTCACACATTTATCAATATTGTCATGCTGTTTTTGTGAGTGGTTGATTTTGTGCTTTTGTGATGCTTACTATTTGATTTTGCTAAGACTTGTTATAGATGTCATTTCATACTCTTTTTAGTATTCATTTGATTTTCAGTACTGACAAGGTGAGTTATTGTGAGTTGTACCTTTGTGTAAGAAAGATTAGACAAATTTATGGATGAGGATGATAGATGGAAATATGTTTTGTCAAGACTAATTTACTTCCCTATGTTCTGCTCCTTCCACATCCCACCACCAGGATCAAAGTCACAGAAGTACGTGGATTTCATGAAGAAGAACTACCCGCCGAACTTCAGCTACCAGGACTTTGGGCCACAGTTCACGGCAGAGTTTTACGACCCCAAGGAGTGGGCGGAGCTGTTCAATGCTTCTGGGGCGCGCTACGTTGTGCTGACCACCAAGCACCACGAGGGGTTCACACTCTGGCCCTCCCGTCACTCCTGGGGTTGGAACAGTCTGGATGTGGGGCCGAAGAGAGACCTCCTGGGTGAGTGGGTGAATGGGGTACTTCCTTGATTCTTCTGGGTGTGGGGCTGAAGAGAGATTTGGATGAATGGTGTAGAGGAACTGTGATTTGTGAATGAATTACTTCCTTGACCCTGGGTGTGTGGCTGAAGAGAGACCTGGGTGAGTGGTGGGGTAGAGGAACTGTGATTTGTGAGCAGGTTACTATCTTGTCTCTTCTGGGTGAGGGGCTGAGGGACCTCCTGAGTGAGTGGTGGCTGTAGGGGGCCTTGACTTATGAGGGAGTTTTCTTCCTATTCCTTTGATTAGTGTGGCTTCTCAGACAAAAAGTCTAGTGCTAGTTTAGAGTGTAACTTGGAGAGACACTGAGGACCTTGACTTGTGATTGAGTTACCTTCCTTAAATCATCTGCTGCTGTGGCTTCTACTCTTTATGTAAATTAAATAGTATAGTGGTAGTTTATATTATAACTTTACAAGATGCTGGGTGAGTGGTGGGTGGCTACGTGCTCCACTCCCTTCAAATAACTCAAGCCACAGTCACCAATCAGTCCAGCATCTCACATTCCTTCCTGGCGAGGTGAAGGTGACCCGAGTCTTGTCTCCAGGAGAGCTGGTGTACGCCATCAGGTCCACCACGCCACACATCCACTGCGGGGTGTACCACTCCCTCTATGAGTGGTTCAACCCACTCTACCTCGGAGACAAGTCCAAGCTATTCCTCACCAATGACTTTGTGACCCAGAAGACCCTCCCTGAGCTGTATGAGTTGGTAAGTCTCTCATTGTGGGACCCCAGAGCTTTATAAACACCTTGATTTTAATTCTGCAGTGATGGCCATTAGTTGAGTAAAATGTCTCACGCATTTCCACTGTATCTAGGGTGTTTCCTCAATCCCAAGTCTTGTGACATGTGGAGAATCTATTATTTGTCAGGTTTTGTTACTAGGTTGTCAGATGAGAGGACTCAATACTGAGAGGGAGCATAAAGTCTGAAGTCCCATCACCTGTAAAAAATTTATCATTTGTCAGGCTTTGTTACTAGATTGTTAAAAAATTAGAGGACTTAAGATTGGGTGAGCATAAAGCACAATGAAGTGGGTGCAAAAGCTTACTTGACATGATCATGACTGTACTTATTGCTTGAACTTGAGTTATGTATCACTGAGTTTAAATGTGACTCATGACTAACCATAACTCCCGTCACTGCAGGTCAACAACTACCAGCCAGACGTGATATGGAGTGACGGTGACTGGGAGGCCTTTGACAAGTACTGGAACGCCACACATTTCCTGGCTTGGCTGTTCAACGACTCGCCGGTGAATGAGACAGTGGTGGTGAATGACAGGTGGGGCCGAGGCATCCCCTGCCACCACGGGTCCTTCTACACCTGTGCTGACAACTACAACCCTGGTGAGTGTGGATGGGGGTGTGCCAGGTGTCAGGATAGTCATGGCTAAGGTGTGTATCTTTTATATTGTTCCAAAACTCCTCAGTTGTTTTGAATGGTTTTCATTGATAATCTTCTGTAATAGTAATTTATTCATCAGTCTGTTTCTTGTAGCTTTAAGTTTAGTGTTCAGGGAAAAAATGTCATCATAACTTGAGGATAGAGGGGAATAAATTACTGATACAGAAGATTATTGATGAAAGCCATTCAAAATGCCGAGAGCAACAGTTTCATCACCACCAGTCTTGTATTGTCTCTCTGCAATTCATAAGGACTCTTTATAACTCCTATATACGTAGCTGTTTTGTAGATTTGCTTGTTGTCTACCTGCTTGTATGGAAATAACTCTTGCTATTTGTTTTATTACTGAGTTACTTTAGCTTTACTTGAATTCATATATGTATACTTTGTGTATGTACTATTTTACCACTATTTATAGGATCATAATATCCTAGTCTTTTGATACTAAGTGTTCATACTTTTACCTTAAATTTATGTCATACTTTTTACACACACCACTTCCTCTAACTAACCTATTGCTTTATTTGGAAAACTGCACATCCTTATCTCCTGTTAGTTTGGTGATATGTGCTCATAAGTGTGTGGTCTTGGTGTGTCTGGCAGGCATCCTACAGCCTCATAAATGGGAGAATTGTCTGCCTGTTGATCGCTACTCTTGGGGCTTCCGGCGCGAGGCAAAGCTGGCCGACCTGCACACCATCCACGAGCTGCTCACTCAGCTGGCCATGACCATCAGCTGCGGAGGTGATGCCACTTCTTGTACAGCCCTCCTTCCTGTCTTCTTAACCTCCCCTTTCTTTTTTATTCTTTTTATGTGTGATTATTTGTGTGTGTCTGCTGAGGTGATGCCACTTCTTGCACAGCCTGCCTTCCTCTCTTCTTAATCTCCCCTTTCTGTTTTATTCTTTCTATGTGTGATTATTTGTGTGTCTACCTCTTTCTGTTTCTGATTTTTTTTTTCTGACTTTCTCTCTCTCTGTCTCTCATACTCACACATATCTTCTCCTGTCTCTCTCTTTGTCACTTTTCTGTCTCTGCCTCTGTTATTCCCTGTTTCTCTGTTTTTCCCTTTCTCTCACACTTCCATTCCCCTTTCCTCCCCTCTCATGAGTAACAACTAGTTAACCACACTAAACACCCAAGAGAAGCCAAAAGTTATCACTCACTAAACATTGTACTTCCCCCACCCTTCCATATCTCCAACCCTCAGGCAACATTCTCATCAACGTGGGACCGACACGCGACGGCCGCATTGCCCCCATCATGGAAGAGCGGCTGAGGCAGATGGGGTCCTGGCTGGCCATCAACGGTGAGGCCATCTATGGGAGCCGCCCTTGGAGTCACCAGAATGATACACTTACCCCTGGTGTTTGGTACGTCACTTTTACGTCACTGTTGTTTTTTCATCTTTCTGTCATGTCAAGTACTCTAGTAAAGGGGATGGTGTATGATATAGATAAACATTCCTTTTCTTCATTCTTTTCTAGCACCACAGTACTCCATCTTCACAACACAGAAAGGAAAGGAAGCAAAAAACTAGTCATTCTCATATTTTCCTCCCTCGTCTCCAGGTTCACCAGTAAGGACGACATAGTCTTTGCCATTGTGCTCAGCTGGCCAAAGGAGAACGTGCTGGCTCTTGGCTCAGTGAAGGACACGCCACAAACCAACATCTCTCTCCTGGGCTACACCGCCACGCCCTACACTCTGCATGTTGGGGTGAGTCGCCTGCTGGATCATCTGTAGTCAGCGTACATGTTGAGTTGTGTTGTTTTTTCTTGTGTCTCTTTTTTCTCTCTCTCTCTCTCTCTCTCTCTCTCTCTCTCTCTCTCTCTCTCTCTCTCTCTCTCTCTCTCTCTCTCTCTCTCTCTCTCTCTCTCTCTCTCTCTCTCTCTCTCTCTCTCTCTCTCTCTCTCTCAGTGTAGAAGTTGTTGGTATTTAGTTTGTATGGGTTTTAAAATGTTGTTCTCTCTATCTCTTTTTTTATTTGCTCATTATTTCTCTCTCTCTCTCTCTCTCTCTCTCTCTCTCTCTCTCTCTCTCTCTCTCTCTCTCTCTCTCTCTCTCTCTCTCTCTCTCTCTCTCTCTCTCTCTCTCTCTCTCTCTCTCTCTCTCTCTCTCTCTCTCTCAGTACCTAAAGTAGTATTAACATCATTCCCTTCAGACTGATAGATAGTTCACAATGTAGCTTTGAGCAGGGCAAGAGGGAAGCACTTCTAAATTTCACTCCCAGGACCCTCTTGACCTTCCCTCCAAGTGTACCAGGAGAGCAAAGCAGGTACTCCAGTAACCACACAAGACTAACACATCATGTCCCTGGTTCCTCACAGTTCCATCCAACCAGTCAGGGGATCAAGGTGATGTTCCCCTCCATGGCAGACGTCAAGGGGCAGTGGGCTTGGGTTCTGGCCATGAAGAATGTTTTACCAGGTCCTAATGCTCCAGTCCCCCAGACAACCATGACGACACCCATTGCCAGCCCCTGAGTGTGGTGTCACTTCTTGTCACAGCACAAGTACCCAACATTCCATGCCTGGTTACCCTGCTCCCCTCGCCTCTCCCTCTCCTTGCAATACCTGAGAGAACCAGTCACTGAAAGATCGAGGGTAGTGAGTCATAGAATAGTTTTTTTTTTATGTGTTGGGGAAACTAAGCAAGGGTTGAAAAAATGGCTAATAATGTTCTTGAAAACCATTCATTAATTAACTATAGATTTTGACTCCCATTTTTCTCCATTTTGTGCATTTTTTGTATTTTCCGATATATTTTTTTTTTTAGATTTCTTAATAAATAGGAGTTTTACATTAACGAATCAAGTCAGAGGATGCAATTATTCAGTCTGACTTTGGAAATTCATAAGCTGAATATAGATCGAGATTAACCCACATTACTGAGAGCCTGGATGGAGGGACTTTTAAATACTAAAGAGACTGAATACCTTTGTGAACAGCTATAGATGAGAGGGAGAGGGGAGAAGAGTACAGAATATGAGGCACAGAATCTTTTTAATGTGCATTTTTATCCATAGTTAAGGTTTTGGTTAAGAGTCATGAGATATTTGTTTGGTCTAAAAGTTGCCTTATGAGCCAAGATGAACAATATTTAGGTCCAGCACACGTATATGCTGACCACTTCACGTGCTCTGTTGTGTTCTACTGTATTCAGGTTTTATCTCATGTATTTCACTGTTCTCTGGTATTATATTCTGAGGTCACTTTATACAAACCACATATTCCACTGTATTTGGGCATTTCAAGGTTACATAACACTGGCATCCTCACGTATTCCATTAGTTTCTGGCATTTTGAGGTCACCTAACACTGGTTTCCTCTTATTTCCACTGTATTTTGGTATTTTAAAGTCACCTAAGATTGGCTGCCTCATATTTTCACTTTATTCTGATATTTTGAGACCATCTAAGATAGTTTGTCTCATGTATTCTGTTAGTTTTAAGCCCTTAGTTAAGTTTAATGGCCCCAGATGAACTGTGGTGCTTGGCTGGAGAGCTAAGATGGTTCTGGTCATTGTGTGATATTTTGTTGTTGTTTTTCTTATAGTTTTTATTGTGTTGTGTTGGCGTATTGTTGTATATTTGTTAAGCAGGCAAGGAAGTTCTTTTTTGGAGTGTAGGTTTATGTGTTTTCGGTACAGTCGTGGGTGGAGTGCAGGAGTTTGCTGTGCTTTTATTGTGTTTTGTGTTTATTTTATTTTATTTTATTTTTATTTATTTATCTTATTTATTTTTTTCCAGTCTTGAATCATTTGTTTTTTTCCATTGATTTTATTAGTTGTCAGGTTTATTTCTCTCTCTCTCTCTCTCTCTCTCTCTCTCTCTCTCTCTCTCTCTCTCTCTCTCTCTCTCTCTCTCTCTCTCTCTCTCTCTCTCTCTCTCTCTCTCTCTCTCTCTCTCTCTCTCTCTCTCTCTCTCTCTCTCTCTCTCTCTCTCTCTCTCTCTCTCTCTCTCTCAGTTAGTCATATAATTTTAGACTGAAAAAAGAAGTGAAAAATACAGAGGCAGTAGATCAGATGACTTCAGACTGAGCAAAAATGAGAAATACAATCAGTAGGTCAGATAATTTTAGAATGAGAAAAGTTAGAATACAGTATTAGATTACAATACTTTATATTGAGAAAAATAAAAATATACAGTCAACAGAATAGTGTACTTTAGACTGAGAGAAATTAAAAATAGAGTCAGGAGATTAGTGTAATATAGATTGAGAAAATAAATATAAAATGCAGTACCAGGAGAGGAGAGGACTTAGATTGATGGCAAACACAAGGCACTGGAGGTGAGTGCAGCAGATGACTGAGCTTCTGTCCACTTCTGTACTGGAGGAGTTCAATCTAGTGTGATTAATTTGATTTCAAAAAAATTACATCCTTTAATCCCTTCACCATGGTCATCCTTCTGTAACCTTCCTGGCACTGTAAAAACTGTTTGCATGGAGACATGGGAGAAAAGAGAGAAAACAGAAGGTTGATTTTGTCTTTTTACATTGATGAGCCCTTAGCACAAAAGTAATGTTCAAAAGTTATAGATATTAAAGGAGAAAATCTGTGTAGCTTTGGAAGGGTTAAAGTCAAGAGAGGTTAAGTTTTCTGTGGCTTGAAAGTTGAGGCGTTTAGTTTCATTGTAGATTTAGCATTACTTTTTTTGCATCGTTTGTTTTCATTTGAATTCATGCTGACTTTGTGTTGTACGGAGCTTACTCCGGAATTATATTTTGCTCTGTGTGGTTTGTTTCACAGAAATATTATCATTTTTCAAAGTAATTCACATGATGAAAGTTTTTAGCTGTGTTTACTTAGAAAACTAAGTATTGTTTCCAGCACATCACATTAATAGTGGACCAACCTTTCAAGGCCAAATGAATAAGGAATATAAATTGCACTGAGGCAAGACATGTATTGGAAGAAGTATTAATCATAGGTGTGTTGCTGGTTACTGTGCTCACTGTGGCAAGTAATCCAGTGTCATACAAGTTGCTATTTTGGTAATTATACAAGGTTTGCTGTATGTTTTAAGAAAGAGGGAGACCAACCACCAGATGAGAGCATCACTGTTACTTTGTCTCATCAGGTGGCAAAATTAGTGCACTCAAGTTTGACACTTGAGTACAGTAAGCAACGTGTGTCCCAGGAAATTATTAGGTCCAGCATATTTAAATGTTATTTTTTGTGTGCATTGTTCCCAGTGACTGTCTATCCATATGCAGGGTGATATCCCCACTTGGAGACAGCCAAGACAGAACCACTGTATTAGTCAGCATTCATTCTTTGCCAGCCTGTTTACCACACTTATGTTTTGTTAGACAGCATGTGTGAGTTTTCAAGTGAGATTGTAGTTTTAAAGACCCGTCCAGTGAGCTATTGAGGTTATTTTTGTGTTTGTTCATCACTGAAAGAGTTGTATCCTGCTTGTCAAAAAGTATTTGACCTTCAGCCCAGAACAAAATATGTTGAACTTGATTCATTTATGATGCTTTGTGCCTCCTGTCATGCTGCTTCAGGTGAAGATGTGAGCAGTATGCGTTACTTAAGCATGCACAGCGGGGACTAACTCACCTGTAGGCTTGCAAAAATAAAGGTTTGCAGTAAGATTTACTGCTATGGCTGGTGCCACTTTCACCTCTGCTCCAGCTTGTTGCTGAGAAAAGGCCAAGGTTACCTACTTTTGGGAAGGCTTTCTATGAATACATGAAACTTGTATGTGCTGTGTTTTCTTGCTATATCTTTTGAAATTCAGGTTTGTGTACAAGTGAACTAAAATATTATCAGAATCATCTGTGTGGACTTATACCTTGTGATATAAACCCAGTGATTTATATTATGCCTTTGTTCTTGTATTCAGGGTGTGGGTGAGATAGAAACACTGTAGTAAAAACACTTTTATTGATTTGTCATGAATGATGCATGTTTGAAGGTCACCTCACAGTGTCACAATTGCCAGGTAGAGCAAGGATCCAGCCCCCCTCAGCCATCCTGTGAAGTGTTCCATGATTGTCCCTGCTAACACTGCTCATATTGCGTCAGGTCAGATATCATCGACACAAAATTTAGTAGTGATGGAGATCCAGATTGTGCTGCTTTTTTTTATTTAGAAAAGTTTCAATAGACAGAAAAACAGGGTATAAATATTTTAATGTGTGGAGTGATGCCTTTCCAGATGCCAGCCTGTGTGTGGTGAGTACCTGTGAGGTGTGAGGCATGCAGCACAAGCCCCCAGGCAAGGATGGGGGGAGGGAGGGGCACCTGGCCACCCCCTCACCCACACACACAGGTACTGTACAGACACAGGTGGGTCACTCAAGGGGAAGGTTGTGTCCTCCAGAACACCACTCTCTGCTCCACATAGAGGTTGATCTGATTATCTTTCCTATGTAACACAGCAGGATTCTCCATTTCACGTTCCCTGCATATAACATTCAAAAGATTAATTTTTATTTTAGTGTATTTTTTGAGGAAAATATAATTTTTATGTTCACCTGGCATACATTGCTACGAGAGAGAACAGGTACATCTACGTGTGACTCATTTACACCTTTACAAAATCAAGGTACAGGTATATTCACTACAAGATTACCCTCTCCAGATATACAACCCAAGCTGTGTTCTACAAACTATATGAACACTTTGTATCATCTCAAAAATTTGCATAATTCATCTAGAACTGTTATTGTTTTGGTGAATAAAAAGCCTGGTTTTGAGGAGCAGCCTCGGAGAGCTGCGTCAGGGCACTGAGTATTGATCAACAATGAGATGGTGGCTCAACAGTAAGGTGAAGGCAACATTGAATACACTGACACAGGAGAGATAAAAACAGTATTGGGATACATACATAACCTAACAGTGGAAAAATAAGAATTATTCTGTCTTTCCAAAGTATGTTCTTGCAGCAGACAAAAAATACACTTTTTACGTAACCATATTCTGTAATTCAAAGACTAGCTGTAACTCATGATAACATGGAGCAAATGACACCATCTGTTCCCCTCTCCACCAAACAAGGGGACAATCCAGATCCTGGAAAACTGAAGGTACAGTTCACAGCAAAGTGGTCACCCACAGAGACACACTGCATTGCCACGCACACGGCAGTCCAACATTCACTCCTCACGTCCACACACGCCTGTCTACGTTGACTGGACCCTGGGCAGGCACAAGGTCCAGTTTCAAGGCTCTGTGACTTCTGAGTAAACCACACAAGTGGCTGAAGAAAAATAGTCGTTTCCACATAGTCTTCCATTTGGCATTCATGCAACATCTGTCTGTCTGGTTCATGTCTATAGCCAGGAAGTGGATCAGGTTGTACTAAGGACCTGACAAAGACAAGGCCTCCAGACAACCCTTGCTTTCCCTCTTTGTTACACTAACACAAGTGACCCGCCTCAAGAAAGACAGTGACAGACGCACAGCTAGCCAGACTCCTTGCTACATCTACATGTTCACATTTTTAACTTGGTGCAAGAAATCATACTTTTATCAACAATTATGTTCATGTAATTCATCTTTATGTTTACAGTTTTGCAACAAGGAAAGACAAATATATATTGATATATCTGAAGGGAAACATAATTATTTAAATATTCCATCCAAGAACAAATATAAATACATGTGAATCTTTTACATAACTATACTCTGTTACTTTCATATTTATTCTAACTCTTTAAATTCTGAACCATGCAAAGGTAAATTATTTAAAGTATGTAACAGGATAGAACAGTAATCTGGGAAGCTAACATTATCTCACAGTACACACTGAAAACACTACATTCTAGTCTCTCTTTATTTACTTTTTATTTTTTTTTTTGTAGTTTTTTTTGGTATCTGTTATAGGGAACTTTATATATATATATATATATATATATATATATATATATATATATATATATATATATATATATATATATATATATATATATAGTATATATATTTTTTTCTTTTTTGTATCGAGTTAATTTTCTCGTGTTGAATCTTGTTGAGAAGCCGTTGTTCCTGACCCCCGGCAATGCCCCAGCATCACCCACACCACAGCAGGGTATGCAGGGCAGCACACACCCACTCTGATGCACATGTTGTGTAGATAGATGGTCCAAGTCTCTATATAGTGGTGTGTGTGTGTGTAGGAGGATGAAGGTTGGTACAACACAACAAATACACTGATATTTTAATGCATACAGAGTGTAGGTGTGTGTGCTGTATATACCTTATTCTGATATGTTTATACAGTTGGTATTGCTGTACAGAAAGTAAATATTATCAAGTTTTCTGTGTGTGTGTGTGTGTGTGTGTGTGTGTGTGTGTGTATGAACGAGTGATGAGAGCTATGTTACAGTTCTGGTGATGCAGAGCACTGGTGGTGTAAATTAACCAAGTGCTTTATTGCTCACCAGAAATACTGATTGTGGTGGTAGTGAGGTCTGCGTGAGTAAGTGGTGAGGGAAGTGAGGGACGCAGATATCCTAGAGGAGTTCCTGGAAGTGTTGTAAGGTGGGTTCCTGTCATCGGGTGAAGAGTCAACATTCATGGTGCTGTAGGAGAAATAGCTAGGATTGGAGAAAGTGGAGGTGACAGGTGGATGGTGTGCAGAGGTGGCAGTGGAAAAGGAGGTGGGTGGAGTGGAGTTGGCTGGGATGGTGGACACAGAGTAAGGAGTGGAGGCTGCAGTGGCATAGGTCTGGGTGGAGGAGGCAGTTAGGTTGTGGTAGGTGGTGAGAGGAGTGCTAGTAGGGTAGGTGATGACGGCACGGTAAGGTGTACTGATAGTGTTGGTTCTGCGGAAGGTTCTCGTGGTGGTAGCAATGGGCTTGTGGGTGGTGCTGATGATCTGCCTGGTGGCAGTGCGGTCGATGGAGCGAGGAGGGATGGCAGGAGGCTGTGTGTGATCGGTGACAGGGGAGTATGAGGATTTGGAGTAGGTCATGTGGGAGCGAATGGCGTCAGAAACGTCAGAAACTCGCCTGTTGGATTTACGGTCATTGTGAGAAGAGGTGGTGATGGTGTGAGTGGTGGTGGTGTAGGGTTTGTAGGAGTGACAAGTGTCCGACATGGCATCAGAGACTCGCCTGGAGGTGTTGCGGTCAGTGGCGTGGGTATTAGTGGCACTGGTGTGAGTACTGGTGGTGGTGGTGGTGGTGGTGGTGGGGCAAGGGGGAGTCAGGTTGTCTCACAGGTAAGATTCGGAGATGTCGTAGCTGAGTCGAGGCACCATGGCGTCCTCAGGGGCAGAGGCTGCGTCTGGGGTCACGATCCTCACGGCTGGCTGCCCGCCTGACCCCAAAAACAGGGCACGGTGGCAAAGGGGGAGAAGGCGTGCATTATTATTACTTCCATCTGTCCTCTGGCTTAGTGCTGTGGGTGCTGTTAAGGCAGGGATGGAAGGGGAGCAGCATGTGTCTCTCATTCCTCTTTGTGTCAGCTGATGGCCCTCACTAGCAAACCTCATCTTTGTCCTTTGTCATTTTGATTATTTTTCTCTCTTGGTGTTGCTGGTCTAGACTCCTGCGCCATCCTTGCTAAGTGTTGTTCTCAGTGCAGTGAGGGCAGATAGATATTTCTGCACGCATTCCCCATCAAGCATCTCAAGAGGTGATCATCATTCCCAGGCAGAGTTCAGATGAATGGCAATCTATGAATGAGTTGTATTCCTTTAAAACCACATATTTTTCCAGTTAATGCATTTCACAATATTCTTAGACAATCTCCTTAGTTATACTCACAAATGTGAATTCTACATTTATAGAGCACAAATAAAATAAGTAATTTTACTCACAACCTTCAAAATGTGTATATCAAACATTCATAAATTGCAGTCCATCTTTTATCACATTCTAGATCTTGTCTTCCTTTGACTCACACCATTCCTTCATCCTTGCTTCCTAATTCCCTGGCAATGTTTCCTCCTTCCACCCTTGCCTTAAAACTTACTCTGATGTGCTCTGATTTGTGAGTCTGTCTGGCAGCACATACACTATTTACACGAGTGAGTGCACATGTGATGAAGCCTGTGTGTGTGTGTGTGTGTGTGTGTGTGTGTGTGTGTGTGTGTGTGTGTGTGTGTGTGTGTGTGTGTGTGTGTGCTGGTAATACATGAGAGAGGGAAGCAGAGGAGCAGAGGTAGGAACACAAACAGGAGGAGGAGCAGGAGAGAACAGAACAGGATGATGCACAGAACTAGAAGAAAGAAAAGAAGGAGAAAGAAATCAAAAGTTATTATGTACATACATTGAGTGCTTAAAGGCTTGTATGATGCATGTAAAGCCTTTGTCTGGTGCTAATCATGTGCAACAATCACAAAGCTTCCATTAGGTGCTGCTGTAGTGTGTGAGTACGTCAATCAAAGCCTTTACTCAGTGCTTGAAGGCTGCTTGGTGTGTGTTCAGGCATGTGTGTGTGTGTGTGTATGGTGGGTGTCTAGCAAGATGTAGCAGTACTCACTCCCATAGTACAGCTCCACATTGGCTTTGAGCAGTGGCGATGTCTCCGAGTGGTTGTCAGTCGAGCCTAGGAAGAGTATAACCTTGTGTGTGTGCTGTATTATGTTCCAGAGGTGTTTTTTTCTCTCTCACTTTTCTAGGGCAAGATGAGTGGTGGTGACCCTCGCCCAACAAGACAGGTTATCAAGTTTCTCATGTACAGCAAATTAAGTTCTCTGCAAAGTCTGTTCCTCTAATCCAGTAAGCCTAATGTTCTCAGACTCGTAAACTGACAATAAGGGGAACCATCATAAGTAAGGATACACTATATGCTGATCTGTGTTGCATCATACTCAGTGAATTTGTGTTTGGCGAGGGTCAGCAGAGTGTAGAGTTGTTAGGTGTGTGTGTGTGTGTGTGAGAGACTCATACAGTACTTCCCAGGTGGTTTCTGTTCAGTTTAGTAGTAAAGTTTTATCCTGTATGCCAGGTGGTGGAGTTCAGTGATGAGTGTTCTGTTGTGTTGTGGAGGTGTACAATAGTTTTCTGCAGGTGTATGATTGACCAAATTATTTATGTACTTGCAAGCATATTTTTTTCAGCAATTCTCATTTTCTTTGGTAGGAACTGGCTGATTATCATCATCATTATTATTATTACTATTATTATTATTATTATTATTATTATTATCATTATTATTAGTAGTATGTGTGTGCAATATGTGACACTATTATCACTATTATTATGCATTGTGTTCATCAAGATCCTTAGGCACTGTACTGGTATAGATTGTTTTACGGTTACTATAATTATCAACCAACCTTTTTCTAAATAATAGGCACTGTTAGTAAGCAGTGTACTAGCATAGATTAACTGTTTCATACAAGCAGTTAGTGTGGATGGTGTCAACCTTTTAACCTTTGTCTAGCATCATCACCCACTGTTTTGTGTACGTGGAGGTGGAAACTGTGACCTCCCTCTTCTTAGTCTTTCCACCCTGACATGACCTTGCTATTTATAGTTCAGAAGTTGACCTAATATATGACAGTGGGAGTTAAAATGGTCTCAGTTCTTAGTCTTGTCACTCACTCAGCAAATATGTGAAGGTTGGAATGGATGTGATCTAAATATTCCAAGTCTTGTTGCTCATTTGAAAGTAGGAAGTGACAGCCTCTTTATTTTTAGTCTCATTTAGCTAATATAGGAAAGGGAATGGGCATGACCTCACTTTACCATGTCTTTCTACTCATGTGTCTAGTATGTAAAGGTGGGAATGGACAAAACCTCACTGCTTTAAACCTTCACTCATTTGTCTAACATATGACTCCACTCCTCTAAGTATTTACTATTCATGCTCAGTGAAAGAGTTGAAATGACTTTACTTTAGACTTATCTCTCAGCTAATATATGAAGGTGGGAATGGACAAGACCTCACTGCTTTAAACCTTCACTCATTTGTCTAACATATGATTGCAATCCTCTAAGTATTTGCCACTCATGCTCAGTGAAAGAGTTAAGATTACTTTACTTCTTAGTCTTATATCTCAGCTAATATATGAAGGTGGGAATGGACAAGACCTTACTGCTTTAAACCTTCACTCCTTGATCTAACATACAACTCCACTCCTCTAAGTATTTACCACTCATGCTCATCTACTAGAGTGTTGTGGCGTCACATGAAGCCTTTGTCCAGCACACTGTCCCTGGCGTACCTCGACTCAGAGCACGAGGGCGTCTGTCAGGCAAGACTTGAGTCACCCATTCACCTGCTTAGTGCCTCTTGACAGGAGTGTGTGTCGAGCCAAGGGAGCACCAGTGTCATCATCCAACAGAAAATATCAGTGGTGAAGACCAAAGATACTGATATGAACTGGCACGTTTTATTGTTAGTGATACATACTCCAGACAGAGTACGTACTGCTCAGGAAGAGTTTGAGTTGCAAGGACTTGACTTTAAAACATGCAGTCATGAGGAACAGATGAAAACAGTGAACAAAAAAACAAGTCAAGCTGTTGAGAAGAAAAGAATCATCCAGACAACATTTTTATGGAGCAAAGCCATCAACTTATACAGAGAGATTAGGTTATCATCGAGATCAGCACCGAATGTCTTGGTTATGCCGAGAAGAAGCGACATAGTACTGCTTGCCTTAGTGTTTGTGGTGCCCTGAAATACTGGCAGCTCACCCATTGACAGGCTCAGCAGACGTGACACAGGGATGACTTCAGCAGTGACAGGGAGGAATGAACAGCAGACAGTGTGTTGGATCAAGACTTTGTGTGAAGCTGCCTTTAAATAAGCCCACCACTCAGTCACTACTACTACTACTGCTACTTCACGCTACCACTACCGCTACTGCTACTGCCACTACTGCTACCACTACTTCTGCCTCCACCACCACCACCATCACCACTACCGCGGCTACAGGTACTACTACCACTACTACTATCGCACCTTGTCGTAAACGTGGCGGCTGTGACATTGCTTCATTTTGGCAGGGCATGCTAATGTGGTTCTCCGCCTGCTGCTGCTGCTGCTGCTGCTGCTGCTGCTGTGCCTGCTGCTGTTGCTGTTGCTGGAGCTGCTGCTGTTGTTGTTGCTGTTGTTGCTGCTGCTGCTGTTTCTCCTTGCTTCTTATGGCTGCTCGCTCCTGCAGTTTTAGTTTAAGAAGACGGATTTTCTCTTCTTTCTGTGATGGGGAAGAAAAAATAGAGATGAGAGAGAGAGAGAGAGAGAGAGAGAGAGAGAGAGAGAGAGAGAGAGAGAGAGAGAGAGAGAGAGAGAGAGAGAGAGAGAGAGAGAATAAGGAGATGAAAGAACAAATGGTGATGACAGTGTTAGAGTTAATAGCAAGTACAGAGAGAGAATGAGAGAGGGAGAATAAGATGAAAGAACAAAGTGTGATGACTGGACAATGGAAGCATAAATAACAAATATACAGAGAGAGAGAGAGAGAGAGAGAGAGAGAGAGAGAGAGAGAGAGAGAGAGAGAGAGAGAGAGAGAGAGAGAGAGAGAGAGAGAGAGCATTACAACACACCTCAGCAATTAGTCTCTGCATATCCTCATTCTCCCTTAGTAGTTTCTGGTAGCGTTCCTCCTCCTCTTTACTTGGTGCCCCGTCCCCCTGGTACTCCACACGCTCCCCGGGGTGCTGGAGAACCTCAATGATCTGCAGGGGGATGCCAAGGAGTAACCCAGGGGAGGTACTTATAGGGGTGTTTGGAAACTGACTTGTGTTATCAGTATAAGTGTTGGTGTTTGTGATTTTGTGCCTTTACTGGTTGTGGGTTGGAAGGTGGTGTTATTACTGCTGTTACTACTACTGTTATTACTACTACTACTACTGCTGCTTCTATAATTATCATTGCTATTACTGTTACTAATGCTGGTACTATTATTACTACTTATGCTTCTACTATCACTGCTATTATTTTACTACTGCTACTACTACTACTTTTACTATTACTTCTACTACTACTACTGCTACTACTAAACTTACAAACTTAAGAATCAATGTATATGAAGATCCAAAAGCCTACTTCTAATAATCAGGTATCTCTCCTACTACTACTACTACTACTACTACTACTACTACTACTACTACTACTACTACTACTACTAACTACTACTACTACTGTTACAGAGACCCACCTTTGGAATGAAGACAAGGGCCATGGAAAGGAAGCAGCAGAAGATGATGGCAAAGGAGACGAAGGCAAAAGAGGCATCCTGCTGTGCTGAGATGACGAGGGTGACAGGTGCAGTGATGAGGCAGAGCACCACCACGTTGTAGATGCTCATCCCAACCTGGTGGTGATGATTTTTTCATGGTAGTTCATATTTAATTTTATGTTGCATTTAACTGAATGGAGAAAGATGCATTGTTGCAGATGATAGGTGGAAATAGGTAGATATATTTCATACAGGGACTGCCACACGTAGGCCTGATGGCTTCTTGCAGCTTCCCTTATTTCTTATGTTCTTATGTTACAGTATATTAGGTGGTTTTGTTTGATTCACTCATTAATTCCTATATTTGTTCATCTATAGTTATTTCACATGCATTAAATAGTTCATATGAAATCATTGACCAGCACTTACCAGCCTGGAGTCATTGATCTGCTTCAGCTTAATGCTCCTTGTCTCATAGGCCAGAAAGAGACCGAAGATGAGCAGCAGTCCCTTGTAGCCATAGAGCAGACCTGAGGCAGAGGCAGCGACGTCAGCAGTGATAGACGTGCTTGCAGATGAGGTGGGTGAAAGTCTAGTTTTTAATGTTTTGTCATATTTGTGTTTGTTTGTATTATGTGAAGATTGGAATGTGATCTCTCCATTACTGTTCAGAATTGTCATATTTGTTCACTCATGCAAGTAAGGTACATAAGTGTGTTTATTACTACTACTATTAGACTTACAAACTTTAGAATCATTGTACATCAAGACTCTGAAATCTACTCACAGGGTATCACAAGCCAAGGCACCACATACATACATGCCAGCACCACTCACCCAGCCAGATGGTGTTGTGGCGGCTCTCACAGTGCTCCAGCTCTGGCATGATCTTGATGTCTTCCTTGGTGTTCTTGGGCACCTCCAGCGGGAACACCTCCAGGGTGCGCTGCAGGGGGTCCACGCCCTGCCACACGCCCAGCACCACCACGTCCACCACCACCATCACCCCCACCATCACATACAGCTTCCACGGCTCCACACGCTGAAAGGGAAGGATGTTTTTATGGTTCTACTGACAGCTTAACAAGATTTTTACATTATCAACACAACCAGGTTAATCATCTCTGGCCTTTGAAAATAGTCGTGATGAGAGACCAAAACGTTTCTGAACACAGGCCATAGAGTCATACAGCAAAGCACCACACGGGAACATTCATGCTTCACTCACCACTTTGCTGTCAATCTTGGTCTTGGTGGTGAGTCTGTGGACCCGCCAGATCTTGGAGAACATTGCCCCGTAGGCGAGGGTGAAGCCCAGGGAGAGGCACCACGCCCGCAGCCCGCACACCATGGGGAACTGCTGCTTGCCCACAAACTGGCCATCCAGCCCCAGCAGGAAGATGGAGCCCAAACACAGCATGATGCCCACCAGCGTGATGTTGTTGCAGGCCGGGTGGGAGAGCTGGATGAGCCTGCAAGGATAAGGTTGTGTTTGCCTTGCCCTGTACTCTTAGAAACTGTATTCTTATCTGCAATGTTCTTTTAGACCAGAGAGGTCATGTATTTGGGAGGGCTGGGTACTCAAACACTTTACTCTTGTCTACAATGTTTTCCCAGACCAGAGAGATCATGTATTAGGGAGAGCTGGGTACTCAAACACTTAAATCTCATCTACAGTGCTTTCCCAGACCAGAGATATTATTTGTTAGGGAGAGCTGGGTACTCTTAGGCACTCTCTCATCTGCAATATCTAGGCCAAAGAGATTATTTGTTGGATTCCCACAAATACTTTTTCCACCAACAATACAAAGTCCTTGTTCAACTGTCACTAAAATCATGAGAATGTTCTTGAAAACCCTATAACTCCTTTTAGCACCTATGAAAGGATGTCAAGATAAGCAGTGAAATATTAAAAATCTCTAATTCTGTTCACCCATCAATAGTACACAGTATGCTGGAATGGAATCTAGTGTGTATTATCTTCTCTCCACTCATACTTTAATCCATCTTGTCTTGAAACTCAGAGCAAGAGGAGGAGCAAGAATGAACGGAAGAGGCAAGTCACTGTACTCTTGTGTCAGTGGATGAAGGTGAAGAGAAGCAAGAATGAAGGGGAGAGGCAAGGCAGGCGAGTCACTGTACTCTGTGTCAGTGGATGAAGGTGAAGAGGAGCAAGAGTGAAAGGGAGAGGCAAGGCAGCAAGTCACTGTACTCTGTGTCAGTGGATGAAGGTGAAGAGGAGCAAGAATGAAGGGGAGAGGCAAGGCAGCAAGTCACTGTACCTCCTGTGTCGGTGGATGAAGGTGAAGATGAGGAGCAGCAGTGCCCACATGGCCCCCACACCGCTGATGGTGCACATGCTGATGAAGAGACCCAGGGACACAGTACGCAGCTGACGCCTCACTATGGTGCGGTCCTGAGGTACCTTGTCCCCTGAACACACACAGGTACAGAGATTTCATTGATTTTTTTATTTCTCATTATTATTATTTTTTATAAGAGGGGCTCTGGTCTAGGGGAACAAAAAGGCTGAATAAAAGAACAGGCCCTTTGAAGTCACCAGTCCCCAAAGACTAGTCAGATACTCTATAGGGAATAGCACCTTCAGATAGAGGAGATAAACAAAGGCTGTGATATTCATTGACTAATAAGAATGATCTGGACAAGATCTTCAAGGTCAATAAGAAGTAATAGATTTAAGCTGGATAAAGGTGGATTAATAAAAGAGGTAGCAAGAAACTGGTTCACAGGCAGAGTGGTAGGTGACTGGACTAGACTCAATAGACAGGTTGTTTGTGCTGAGTTAATAAGGAACTTTGACATCTTATGGAAAACCTACCAGATTCTTGCAGCCTCCTCTAGAGAGAGAGAGAGAGAGAGAGAGAGAGAGAGAGAGAGAGAGAGAGAGAGAAATTGATAAAGTTAGCTTAAGTCATCTTTCACACCTTAGGGATAAACTATAATTACACTACCATATCTCTCTCTCTCTCTCTCTCTCTCTCTCTCTCTCTCTCTCTCTCTCTGTGTTATAACCTCACCTATCCACTTCTCTCTATTGAACCAGGTGAGGTTGTCAGTCTGCACATCAAAGTAGCCCAGCTTGTGGTAACGTCCTTCAATCATCTGCTCCACCTGAGTCCATGCAATACGGTCACCATCATTGCTGAATGCCACACGACCCTGCGGCAGACAAGGGTAGGAGAGGTATGAGATAAAACACATCTTGGCCTGTACTTTTATATGTTCTAGCTCATTGGACTTCTGCATGGTGTTATGTGCAGTGAAATGGTGAACAGAGATAGCAAGAAGAAAGAGGGGACTGAAGAAAGATAAAGGAGGAAGAGTGGGAGAGTTAAGCTGAGATGCACCAGAGTTACTGTAAACTTTATGTATAAAATAGAAGTTGATCTTCTCCCCTTGGTTTCCCCCACTCCCATCTCTTCTTGAAAGTTGAAATTGGTAGATCATGTAGAAGAGGAGTTGCTCTTCCCCACAGAATGATTAGTTTTCATCCGGCCCTCCTAATAAAGCCCCTGTGATTTTTGTAAGACAGTGTTCAGTTTGAGGGAGAGATGCATTGAGTAGGGAAAGCTTGGTGTGGGGCGGGAGGCAGGACATCACCCCCCAGCTCTCCATTCCCTTTCTGATCATCTCTGTGACTTGGAAAATAGTTGTGTTGAGAGAGCAGAATGTTTCTGAATACAGCCCTTTTTAATAAGTTGCATGGGTTTCTAATGGAGTTTTTACAGTTCTAGTGACAGGTTAACAAGATTTTTATGTTATTAACAAGAGAAACACTCTTGAGAGCCCTTCCAATCATCTCTGTGGCATTTAAAAATAGTTGTGATAGAGCAGAGCATTTTTAAATATGTTTATGAATATGGGCCAAATACCTATGAGAAAAGGAAAAGAGACTCAACACCCCAACCTTCCCCAGGCACTCACCGAAACTCCAAGGAACTGCGTGGCATTCATGGCCTTGTAGAGCTCATCTGCAATCTCCTTGTTGGTGTAGGTGAACTCCTCAATGGACCTGTTCACTGCTGCCAGGGTCTCCATAGTCTTGTTGAGGGCCAGCGCCACACTCCACACAGCATCGTAAGCAAGAGGTGCTTCCTGCAGGAGGGACAGAAGTGAGGAGGTACGTGTGTGAGGAGGAGCAGGAGCATTCAATTACAGTCCTACATATTCACACAGAAGATAGTTAATATAGTGATGCATTGTTGTTTTTGTTGTTCTTGTTCCTGGTTCTCAATACATACATCATAGGGAAGATAGTGAAAGTACTGCTGAACTGTTTTCTGGTTCCCACTGTGTCTCACCTGGTATCCCACAGGAGTGCTCTGGTTCTCGTAGCCTAGGTCAATCAGCGCCTGGTTGAGTCTGCGCCGAAAATCCCCTGCAGTCTACGGATTATAAGAACCCTGAGCTGTGGTGTTCTCAAGGGCCTCAGTGTTATAAGACCTCTCACAGAGAAAGGTAAGAAACCAAGTTTAAAAAAAAAAAAAAGCATACATAAATCGTTAAAGTGTTTTTTTAGAGTTTTCATTTGTTTAAAAGTGAAATATGGGTATTATCTGTGTACCACTCCTGAGAACTCAAAGAATATTCTACATGCGTAAATTGGTTCTTCTTTTGAGTGAAAAGGACCATTCTACGTATGCAAAATATTCTTTGCGGTTCTTAGGAGTGGTGTGTAGATAATAACCATAATTCACTTTAAAAAATTACTAAGAAGACATACTTTATCAGTTGATATGTACTATTTATATCAATATTCTTCTTCCACTTTACATGATTGAACATTCTGTAATAGAGGAAAATTCTTAATTGCAATTTTTTATATTTTTTTCACAGGTATTTCAGCAACAATCAAGAGTAACCATTCCCCTCACCATGCCTGATATGGTCTTCTCGTTGTCTTTGTTCCACATCAGCGCCTCCGTGGTGAGGTGGTATTGCGCCGCCGCCCGCATCTCTTCCTTCGTGCAGTTCAGGTTCTCTTCCTGCAGGTGACTCTCAAACCAGTTATCCTCGTACCATCCTGAAGGAAAACGGGAGCTGGGTAAGTGTGTGTCTTTTGATTTACGTAACTATTTTTGCTTGGTTTAGTTAGGTTGTTGTGTCTTGTCTTCTCTTTTCTTCTTTATTCCTCCTCCTCCTTCTCCTCACAGACACACATAAATGTTCCTAAGTCAACAAAAAATAATGAAAAAAAAGGCCTGCTGAGGTGCCATTTCTCAAAAGGTCAAAAAGATTCAAATTTGGAGGATAAGTATCTTGAAACCTCCTTTTTGAAATAGTTCAAGTCATAGGAAGGTGGACATACAGAAGCAGGCAGGGAGCGCCAGAGTTTACCAGAAAGTTTGAACCTCACCAATAAAGAACCAGACGTAGCTCTTCCCAAACAGCTTATTCTTGAAAATCTCGCACAACACCCTCCTGGCGGCGTTCACGTAGAAGAGCCCCACAATGATCCTCGCATCCTGTCTCTTCAGGTTCCTCACCGCGTCCGTCGGGTCCGTCAGGAAGCTCTGGCGCGTCACGATCTCAATATTGGCTTCCTTGCAGCGAAGTTCGAGGTCCTCCACCGTCTGCGATGCGTGAAAGTGACGTTCTTTTGAGTTTATTGAAAGTTGAAGGATGAGTTGAGTGTTGCGTAAGGAATTGTAGTGATGTTTTGAGATTATTAAAAATCGAGGAATGATGGGTGTAAAGTAAGTAAATTTAGTGATGGTTTTGAATTCAAAGTCGAAGAACGAACGTAACGTAGGTAAATCTATAGACTAGACTGTAAGGCCAGTTGACCTGCGCAAGGCTGCTCCTGAACCCCCCCAAAAAAGGGGGAAAAAAAAAGTGCTCAATTAATTCCACTACACTCGGAAACTCACTCACCAATATAGACGAAAAAAGTGCTAAATTAATTTTCAAACACGCGGAAACTCATTCACCGATATGAAAGCAAAAAGTAGTCAATTTGTTTTCACCCACATAGGACTATATTCTGAAACACTTCTGACTGCACCTCCACTACTTTCTAAAGGCTCTACTTGAAGCTACACGAATTTTTAAAGATACTTTTACACGTTTAGTGACGGATTAACAAGACTTCTACATAATCAACAAAGGAAACACTCTTGAGAACCCGGCACGCTATCTGTTCCCTTTGGAGATAGCCATGGCGAGAGAGCAAAGGGTTTCTATATACGGGCCACAATATACTCACCGATATGAACACCTCTTCGGCCTGCTGGAGGATGGCGACCCGGGACCAGTTGTACTTCTGCATGATCTTAATGCGTGTTGGGTTATGCACTGTGGCCGAAGGGTGGGTCCTGAAGAAGGTGGGGAAGCGCTGTCTGTCTGAGAGTGCCGGGGAGCTCGATCCGTATGACAGCTGGGGAGGGTATGGAGGAGGGGTTAGGGGAGGGTGATGGAGTGAGGGGTTACGGGAGTGAGTAGGTGATGATGGGAGCGCTTAGACTAGTTGTGGGTGTATGATGAGTTTTTGGTGGATGAGGGAGTGAACGAGTGAATGACTAAGATGATTAAGAGAGTTGAGTGAAAGATTTATGAAAGCCTCTCAGCGAGTAAATGAGTGAGTCAGTACCCCCTTCCAATATGAATCATCTGCGACCACCTCCCTCCCTTCCTCCCGATACACACGTACCACCACCAGGTTCCACATCTTAGCCGCCTCGCCGATGGTGGTGCACACAGTAGAGCAGCCCCCGAGCAGCATCAGTTTGGTGGGCTGGTTGTAGAGCAAGTCGTACATCACAGCTGCTCCCAGGCCCGGCTCGCACTGGGGACAGAACACGAGAAAGTAAGGACGCTGTAGGAGACAAGAATTTAAAACTAGATGATGAAGGGGGTAATAAAGTAGAGAATATAGGAGGGGAAGAAAAGAAGAAAAAAAAAAGGATGGAGATAAAGATGACACTCGGTACAAATAAGAGATGAGCTTATAAAGGTGAAAAAGGTAACTGAAAACTAGATAGATAATGAGGGGGTAATAAAGTAGAAAATAAAGGAGGGAAAAATGATGAAGAGATAAAGATAACGTAATATACACAAATAGATGATGATGAAGATGAAAAAAAAAAAGATGAAAGGTAATTGGGAACTGAATAATGAGGGAGGGGAGTGTGAGAGGCTACGAGAAAGGTCGATAGAGAAATTCTTAAGCCTAACAGAGAGACGGAGAGACACCACAGGCCGTAACAGAATATATGAATACTGGAATGAAAGAAAATATTTAGGAGTCTTGACGGGAAATGAAAAGTACAGTTAAAGATCGTAGAGATTTGGAAAAAAAATAATAATAATAATTGAGAAGAGGGGAAGTTCAGAGGTCATGGCAAACTCGCAATAGAGAAAGGAGGGTCGTTGAAGAGTCGTGAGAGGAAAGAGGGATGATTTGAAGTCTTAAGGAGAGTAGAGAAGCCTAATGGGGGAATAGAAGAAGCTGAGTGGTCGTCTTACAGTTCTGAAAGCTTAAGAAGTTAGGGTAGCAGCAGAATCATTTTAAAATCATGAGTTGAAATAAAATCGTAATAAGGAAGAGAGAAGCAAAGTGGTATAGTGGTCGTTATCTATCACAATTGAAAGAGGCTGATTCTGAGATCGTATCAAAAGTAAATTAAATAAGAACAAAATAAAAAAAACGAAAACGTAAAAAAAAAAGAAAGGGTAAGAATAGTGGTAAGAAAAATCAAAAGGTCGTACCAAAATTGAAGGAAGAAAAACGCACGGGAAAATAGAGAAAGAAAGAAAAAGAAGAAATAGTTCATGGTTCATACGAAAGTACAAAAATAGAAATAAAAGGAGGAAAGAA
>NC_087187.1:3270000-3295000 GCF_035594125.1 Scylla paramamosain
GTGGTGGTGTGTGTGACAGTGGTGTGTGGTGGTGTGGTGGTGGTGGTGTTATTGTCTCACGGTGTGTGTGTGTGGCGTGGCCCAAGTGGTGGTGGTGGTGGAGTGAAGGAAAAGGGGAGGGAGGGAGAGAAGGAGGGAGGGAGAAGCTATTGATTGCTAGGATAGAGTTTGCGTGGCTTTCTCTCTCTCTCTCTCTCTCTCTCTCTCTCTCTCTCTGATTTTTCGTTCTTTCTCCTCTCCTTTCCTTCCATTCTCATCCGTTTTCTCTTTATTTCTTTCTCCTTTCTTCTTCCTTCCATTATTATTATTATTAGTAGTAGTAGTAGTAGTAGTGGTAGTCGTAGTAGTAGTAGTAGTAGTAGTAGTAGGCGAGATTTTAAGATAGGGAAGTGAAAACAAGAGTCTTCAACAAGAACAAATTTATTTTTTACTATTTACAAATGCAGTTTTAACCACACGTAGTAGTAGAAGTAATAGTAATAACATCAGATCCATGAACCAGATAGTCCTTCAGTATTTTATTTATTTATCTAACATTACTATTATTATTGTTATTTTTTTTTTTTACATTTTAGGAGAAAGAAATAAAACAAATAAATAAATAAAAGCAAAGAAAACCGAAAGGAAACGAAATAAGAACCAATTTTTCCTACTGAAGGGGAAGAAACGGGAAAATAACAACGAAGACTTAAGAATAATACATAACAAAATAAAATCTAATGAAAAAGTGAGCACCATTGTTTTAACTTAACTGAATGGGGACGAAAAAATCTCATTGTGGAAATAAATAATCATATATACACTACAAACACAAATATAATAGACTTTTTTGTTTGATTTTGTGATTTCATGAAAGACTTAACCTTATAATTATCAGGTCACTTGAGGGTAGCCATTATTTTGGTGACCTGACCTACTGACGACCTTGTAACCTGACCTTTTGAGCTTTTGAGTTTGACCTAGTGGCCTGGTGATCTTGACCTAGTAAATTTGGGATCCTAGTGACCTGAACTCGTTGACTCATGCATTTATCCTTCCTGGTGACCTCAATGATCTGGTGACCTTCCTGCCCTAGTGACTCATTGGCTTTCTTGTCCCGGTGATCTTGTTAACCCGGTGATTCATTTAATTTGAGTTGGTGACCTTGACCTGGTGACCTTGACCTGGTAACCTTGACCTGGTGACCTTGAACTAGCAGTCTTAACTTTGTGACCTTCAGAATGTGGTGATCTTGATGAGTGACCTTTTGACTTGGTGACCTTGACTAGTGACCTTTGTGGCTTGTGACCTTGTTGACTTGTGACCTTTTTGACTTGGTGATCTTGACTGGTGACCTTTGTGGGTTGTGACCTTTATGACTTGGTGAAAGACTTAAACCTGGTAACTCGACCTCGTTGTCCTCCTGACCCCGATGACTTGCTAATCTTGGTGACCCAGTTGATGTGGTGACCTTGACCTTTGACCTGACGGGGCTAGACACTCGCCGCAATCACCACGGCCAGAATCACCACGATCACCACACCGATGATACCGCAGATTATCATTTTCTGAAGTGAAGGTGAGTGAGAGTGAGAGAGAGAGAGAGTGAGAGGTTATGGTGGTCGTGATGTGATGGTGGTGGTGACGGTGATGACTTAATTATTGTGGTGCTGCGATGTAATTGTTGGTAATATGACGTGGTAGTGGTGTTTATGATGTTATTGGTGTGGTGTTGTGGTGCAGTGGTGGTGACATGGTGTAGTGATGATAGTGGTGATGATGTAGTGGTTATGATGATACTGGTGTGGTGCTGTGGTAGAGGTGGTGGTGATATGATGTATCCTTTCCTTCTTCACCCTCTCCGTCAGTAGTAGTAGTAGTAGTAGTAGTAGCAGTAGTAGTAATAGTAGTAGTAGTAGTAATAATAATAGTAGTAGTAGTGATAAGAACACACTAACTAAAAAAAAAGTGATAATAATAATAATAATAACTACACATTTCCCCATTCTTCCCTCATAAAACCCATCCCTCCTTCACCCACTCCGTCAGTAGCTCTCTCTCACCTTTCTCGCACTCTTCTGGTAGTTGAGCGCCTTCCCAGTCTCCACTTTCGCATCCTCAACGTAATCCTTCGCACTGGCTACGTGTGCTGCTATGTTGTCAATGGTCTCCCCCTGGTGCGTGGCGAAGGGCGTTAGTAAGGGCATGGCGGAGCGCGGGAGTGTACAGGGAGAAGTGATGGGTGAAGGAAATAGGATAGGTAATGAAGGGAAGGGAAGGAAGAGTAAGGAAATGGTTGTCAAATAGAGCTGGAGATGAATGGAATGGACTCGAGGCTGTTAGTGTTGAGTCACTGAGTTATAAAGGAAGGTTAGACAAAAGTATGGCTGAGAATGTGTTACTGTTAGGACCGCATTCTAAAACACTTCTGCGCCGCATCTTCACTACACACAAAAGGCTCTAGTTGAAGTTACACGGGTATTCAATAGTGCTTTTTTTTTTTAGGGTGACAGATTAACAAGATTTCTGCATTATTAACAGGAGAAACACTCTTGAGAACCCAGCCATTCATCTCTGTGGCCTTTGAAAACAATTGTGATGAGAGAGAGCAAAGCGTTTCAAAATACATGCCTTTTTAATAAGTTACAGGAGTTTTTAAGAGTATTTCGTTTCTAGTGACAGATTAACAAGATTTCTACATTATTAACAGCAGAAACACTCTTGAGAACCCAGTCAGTCATCTCTGTGGCCTTTGAAAATAGTCTTGATGAGAGAGAGAGAGAGAGAGAGAGAGAGAGAGAGAGAGAGAGAGAGAGAGAGAGAGAGAGAGCAAGGCGTTTCAGAATACAAGCCTTTGCGTTACTCTTCATCTTACCTGACTTTGCACCAACACCGCCATGTCCACAAACAAGTCATGCAGTTCTCGCAAGGAACTCTCTAGCTTCATTATCTCCTGGTGGCGTTCCTCAATGTCTGCCAACCGCTTCCGCTCCTGTGCTGTTTCCATCATGATCTGCAGCAGGAGGTGGTAGTGGTAGTAGTAGGAGTAGTAGTAGGAGTAGTAGTAGTAGTGGAAGTACAATTGTTTTATTTATTTAGTTATTTATTAAGCTTGTTAGTTAATTGGTTGGTTATTAAATTGGTTAGTTTGTTGGTTGGTTAGTTGGCCAGTTAGTTAGTTAATAAGTGACTTAGTTTTATGGGTGAAAGAGAGAAAAAGGCTGTAACATTAAGGGAAAGAAGTCAAATACAATTGTCTCCCCTGTGAAAATTTAAAACAGGCAAAGAAAACGTATTAAGCCAATTTAGTTCCGGAGACGTGGTGGTGAGGTGTGTGTGTGTGTTAAAGTGAAGAAAAGTCATAAATCGTAGCAATAAAAGAACCAAAATATATAAATTCTTCAAACACCAACTAAATTACTGATTACTCGCATATATATATATATATATATATATATATATATATATATATATATATATATATATATATATATATATATATATATATATATATATATATATATATATATATATATATATATATATATATATATATATATATATATATATATATAATTATCTTCTTCATTACTCGACTCATCTACTTATAACTCGTATTTCAATAAGGAAAGGATCATATTCTGAAACACTTATTCTCCGCACTTCCACTACATTCAAAAGACGCTAGTTGAAACTACACTGGTTTTCAATGGTGTTTTTACGTTTCTAGTGACAGATTAACAACATTTCTACATTACTAACTGGAAAAACACTCATGAGAACCCTGCTAGACATCCCTGTGGCCTTTGCAAATAGTTGGGATGAGGAGCAGAGCGGTTTCAGAATACAGGGCCTTGTGTGTTGGAATACGAGGGAACTCTCCGCTTACTAACTCCTTGTGTGAAGATGTCTATGTTGCCCTTCTCCAGCATCTCGTCCAGCTCCTCCTCCGTGGGGTCCTTGCCGGCTGGAAAAGTGGTGTTATTTTTTATTTCTTAGCCTTATTATTGGTCTAAGCCGCTCCTTAAGGGATTGCTGGCCTGGTATATAGGTAGTTGCACAGGTTGTTATTGTTATTATTATTATTATTATTATCATTATTATTATTATGGGAACGGGGTATTGCGCTGGTTCGGACGTAATACATTTTGAAACACTTCCACTACTTTCAATAGCTCTAGTTGAAGTGACACGTGTTTCTAAGGGTGTTTTGGATGTTTCAGTGGCAGAGTAACGAGATTTCTACAATATTAACTAGAAAAACACTCTTGAGAACTTGGCTAGTCATCTTTGTTCCCTTTGAAAAATAGTCGTGGTGAAGTTATCTGTTTCTAAAGGTGTTTTGAATGTTTTAGTGGCAGAGTAATGAGATTTATTAAATATTAACTAGAAAAACACTCCTGAGAACTTGGCTAGTCATCTTTGTGGGCTTTGAATAGTCTTGGTGAATTGACACTGGTTTTAAAGGCTTTTATTTTTGTTTTAGTGGCAGATTAGCAAGATTTCTACGTTATTAACTATAAAAACACCCTTGATAACTCAGCTAATCATCTGTGACCTTTGTAAACAGTCGTGGCAAGAGAACAAAGCCTTTCAGAACACCGGCCATAGTGTTGACAGGGAGATGGTGATAGTGGGGGTTGGGGGGGGGGGCTGCCAGAGTACGATGATGAAACCTGCAGCCACCGTGACCTCTTAACTAGAAAGAGATTTAATTGTGGCGCAAGATGGTTTTTCCACTAAATGCATAAAACAGAAGAGGTAGTGTAGGTGTTTTGATGACTGGAATCATGCGTCTTCTAGATTATAACGTGTTCAGTTGTGATGCAAGATGGTTTTTGATAGAAGAGGTGGTCTAGGCGTGTTTAATGACTGAAATATTGTGCTTTCTAAATTACAGCGTGTTTATTTATGATGCAAGATGGTTTTTTGATAGAAGAGGTGGTCAAGGCGTGTTTAGTGACTGAAATATTGTGCTTTCTAAATTACAGCGTGTTTATTTATGATGCAAGATGGTTTTTTTGATAGAAGAAGTGGTCTAGGCGTGTTTAATGACTGAAATATTGTGCCTTCTAAGTTATAACGTGTTCAGTTGTGATGCAAGATAGATTTTTTGATAGAAGAGGTGGTCTAGGCGTGTTTAATGACTGAAATATTGTGCCTTCTTAGTTATAACGTGTTTAGTTGTGATTCAAGATGTTTTTTGATAGAAAGTTTGGTCTCGGTGCTTTTAATCCGAGTCAATCTGAAGCGTGTTCTTGAATATTCCCCGAGGGTTTATCATTACTTCCATCTCCTTCAGTTATATGTTAGAAATTCCCCGAAGATGCATCATTCCTCACGGTTCTTCCATTTATATCAAAAACATGTTTAGAATTCACTGAGGTTTTGTTTACTCATTCATCAACATCCATGGCTCCTTCAAACACATTTTCAAATTTCTCAGTGATTCACCCTTCAGTCCCGCGGCGAGACAGTACACTTACTAATCCGCATCTGCCGATGTATCTTTTCCTTGCACCTGTCCCTGTACTCCTCCTGCACGTGGTGATATTGCGTCATCGCCTCCACGAACTGTCTGGTGGCCGCCCCGTGTTGTGTGCGCCTGATCCTTAAGTCCGCGCTGTCTCTTTCCTCTTTATCTACCTCCTTTGGGGCGATCTCTGCGTGCACAAGAAGGAGAGGGACTTAATGTGTGTTTGTGGGGGTAGAGGGGCGTGTCAGGGTAAGCTTAGAGTGTTTTGGAGTGAAGATAAAGGTGTTTCTGGGTGTTTCAAGTTGTAAAAGGATGCGCTAGGGTGTTTTCGGATGAAGTTAAGGTGGTCGTGGATGTAGAAGAGTGTGTTAGGGTGTTTCTGAGTTTAGGGTGTGTTTCTGGATGTAGAGGAATGCGTGAGGGTGTGTTTAGGGATGTAGGAGAGGCGTTAGGGTGCAGGAGAAAGCGTTAGTGTGTGTGTGTGTGTGTGTGTGTGGGTGTGGGTGTGGGTGTGTGTGTGTGTGTGTGTGTGGGTGTGGGTGTGTGTTTGCGCGCCAGTTAACTCATGACTTCTGACTTGAACTCACTCACCTTTCAGTTTCGCGTTGACCTTAGCTCCCGCTCTCTTGATGTCAGCTGTGAGGTCATCCAGCTCCCTCTTGACGTCTGTGAAGGAAAAAACATCATTGTACAATACTTAACACTATTATTGCTATATCATCCTTCCTTCTCTGACATTCAAAACACTGGGAAGAAAATATTACGTTTAGTTGACATTTTGACCGCCAGAGAGAGAGAGAGAGAGAGAGAGAGAGAGAGAGAGAGAGAGAGAGAGAGAGAGAGAGTGCCTTTTCATGTGTGATGTAAGAAACTACTCCCAATAACAGAAAATAAATAGATAAATAAATGAAAAGGAAAAGGAAAAGAAGAGAAGTAAAGAAAAAAAAACTTGTACACCGAAATATTCTGCTCCGCTGTAGTAGTAGTAGTTGTAGTAGTTGTAGTAGTAGTAGTAGTAGTAGTAGTGGTAGTGAGAATTACATAAGAATGACGATAATGGTGACGATAATGATGATGACGATAATAATGATGATGATGGTGATGACAATGATGATGATGACAATAATGGTGACGATGACGATGATGGTGACGATGATGGTGACAATGAAGGTGATGATGATGACGATGATGACGATGAATCCTGAAGATGACACTCTGAAAGGGGTACCATCAAGATAAGGTCACCGTTTCCTGCGAAGGATGTGTGTATGTATGTATGTACGTGTGTGTAGCACCGGACGTTACACACACACACACACACACACACACACACACACACACACACACACCCGTACTCACACTGCCACCACTACCCACCCACCCACACACACACACACACACACACACACACACACACACACACACACTGCCATCACCACCACCACCACTACCACCACCACCACCACCACCACCACCACCACCACTGTTTTTCTATTAACTTGGCAATATTAATTTACAGCCATCACATATTTCTATAGATAATTCACTGACACTAATTAATATTCATCACACTGGAGGAGGAGGAGAAGGAGGAGGAGGAGGAGAAGAAGAAGAAGAAGGAGGAGGAAGAGAAGCAGCAGCACACGTTTTGGTCCTTACGAGGCTGTTTGTAAGCACTGTATTGAGTAACATGGTGAGAAAAAGTGTTATAGACGAGGAGATGGAGAAGGATGAGGAAGAGGAGGAGGAGGAGGAGGAGGAGCATGATGACGATGATGAGGAGGAGGAGGAGAAGGAAAAAGAGAAAAGAATGTTGCAGTGTTATCTACTGCTACTACTACTACTACTACTACTACTACTACTACTACCACCACCATTCTCACCTTCGTCAGTATCGGTAGAGGAGAAAATTTCGGTGTGTTTCTTCCGCACCTGATTCACGGAGGCCTCAATCTTCCTTATGCCCTCCAGCACCTCCTCGATCTGGAGAGAGAGAGAGAGAGAGAGAGAGAGAGAGAGAGAGAGAGAGAGAGAGAGAGAGAGAGAGAGAGAGAGAGAGAGAGAGAGAGAGACCAAAAATAACCATCAGTTAAACAAAAAAAAACTCTGATTGTGCCTAAATGTGACCTTGTATTGTGACCTTGACTGACCTGAGAGAAGAAGCGGTTCATGGAGGCCTCTTCCGCTGTGACCTCCATCGTGACCTCCACCTCGACACCGTCATCCAGATCATCCTGAGCCTGGAAATAGTGACGTGTGACAGTGAGGGATGTAGTGACGGTTACCCTGAGTGATATACAGGCCCCTCCACAGGAGGTCACTGGGGGCGGCGCAGGCTAGCCATGTGTGAAGTGGTCGGGTAACTGCAGCCAACCAGTGATTGTTCACATAAATATACACGGTAGATAGAAGAAAAGAGAGAGAGAAAAAAAGATTGGTTCAAAGAAGGGGAAGGCACCGCTAGATAGATGAAAAGTGATGAAAATACTGACTGAAGTTTAGTACACAAGAGTCACATCTCTCAGTGTTGTTGCTGTCATCTTCAGTGGATGGATCACAAACTGCTGCGCATTTTTTGTGTCGTAAACAAGATGTTCAGTGTTGACTTTCACTATCTTTGATATACTTGGCATTCACCATCGCAGACGACTGATCCTCGCAAAACGTGGCTTAACACTGAGACCGTGACGACAGTGGCGTCACTCGGCGGCTGGGTGCAAAAGCTGCCCTTTACAATATTGCCCAACAGTGAGTGGCGGCCACTACGAGAGGGCCACTGGTTTGAAGAGCGCGCCGCCGGCAGTGGCTGGCAGTGGCGGGTACTTGCCAGGACAGGCGAGGTGGCCTCGTGTGACGGGCTCTATTGCAGACTGTGGGAGGTGACTGTAACAGTGACCGCCACGAGAGTGGTCACCTGAGGCCTCGTGTGCCAGGGCCAACACTGACACCTTAAGCAACAGTGCAATTGGTAGTCACGTGACAAAATAACATTGCAAGATGCAGGGATGTGGTACTTAATGTATCAGTGACAGCTTGAGTAACAGTGAAAGATGAAAATACAGTGACGTTGTATCGTGGGTAACAATGACAGCTTGAGCTACAGTAAAATCCCCTTATTCTGCCCGTGTCCCTAATGCAAGAGTTAACCAGTATTCACAGTCTTGCATCCCTTTGCTGGTGAACTCTGAACTCCCTGCCTGCTTATGTATTTTCCCCTTTCCTCTGACTTGAACTCTTTCAAGAGGGAAGTTTCAGGACACTCCTCCAATTCTGAGTAATCCTTTTCTTTTTTCTTTTTGCAGTGGCACCTCAATGGGCCCTTTTGATACCTTTTTTGTAGCCCTTGGCCAAAGCCCTCTTACATGAAAACATGCACAGGGACGTGACGACTCCAGTCATAGTGCTTCAGTCACAGTGAGAGAGAGAGAGAGAGAGAGAGAGAGAGAGAGAGAGAGAGAGAGAGAGAGAGAGAGAGAGAGAGAGAGAGAGAGAGAGAGAGAGAGAGTTCGATTATTAATGCAAATTATATGTAGAGAAATACGGTGTGTGTGTGTGTGTGTGTGTGTGTGTGTGTGTGTGTGTGTGTGTGTGTGTGTGTGTGTGTGACTGAATTAATCGAATTAATTTTTCAGCGCGCACGCACACACACACACACACACACACACACACACACACACACACACACACACACACACACACAGAAAAAAAAAAGCGAAACGTGACAAAACATTTCTAAGAACATTATAGTTCAGAACACTTGAAAATAAAAAAGATAAATAAATAAAAGAAAATAGACAGGAAGACACACTGGAAAACAAAAGCAAACAAAAAAACCGCTTACTTTGTCAACCGGATGTATATCAAACTACCGACACGTTTCAGAAGGAAATAAAAAAAAAAATAGAAAAAAAACAAGAATAAATAAATTAATAAATAAATAAGCGAAACTAGTGCAACTCAAGTTTTGAAATTTTATACTAAGGTTTATTTTTTTTATATCCAATTAAGAAATAAAAAAAAAAGTGTGTGTGTGTGTGTGTGTGTGTGTGTGTGTGTGTGTGTGTGTGTGTGTGTGTGTGTGTTACATAAGATTCATATTCATAGCGGTGAAGAAACTGGTTCAGATTAAGAGAGAGAGAGAGAGAGAGAGAGAGAGAGAGAGAGAGAGAGAGAGAGAGAGAGAGAGAATAAAATCTGAAGGACATTATAATGAAAAAAAAAAAACGAAAACAATAGAAATAGGATGAAAAACGAGAGAGAGAGAGAGAGAGAGAGAGAGAGAGAGAGAGAGAGAGAGAGAGAGAGAGAGAGAGAGAGAGAGAGAGAGAGAGGGCCCAAGTTCTTGCACAATAACTCATCTATTGCAACTATTTATGATAAAGTTCCTAAAATTGAAGGAAAAGAACCATGACTTACATGTGCGCACACACACACACACACACACACACACACACACACACACACACACACACACACACACACAGAGAGAGAGAGAGAGAGAGAGAGAGAGAGAGAGAGAGAGACCTTTCACGGTTTACGAACACTACTGTTCCATCATTACCACCACCAGCCTCTCTCTCTCTCTCTCTCTCTCTCTCTCTCTCTCTCTCTCTCTCTCTCTCTCTCTAAACACCACTTACCTTTCTCAGTTCCGCGAGTCTATCACGTATCATTTTCACTACACCCTCGTTCGCCTTTTTAAAACAGTCAGTCAGTCAGTCACTAATTAAATCACTTCAAACCACTTTTTTTTTTTTTTTTCTATATTAACAACCCACAATTAACTCTCCCGTATTAATATTTCCCTTACATATCAATCGCACTTCAAACACATAACTCTTTTCTGTATCCTTTGCAAATACCAGCTTGAGAGACGCGTATGTGTACTGTGAGTGAGAGAGTGAGTAAGGGAGTGAGAGAGATACCGTGGGGGCTGATATGAAGTAAGGACGCACAGGGACATATGGAGGGGGAACGAGGAGGGGATAGGGGAGGGACATGAGGGAGGGGGAACGAGGAGGGGATAGGGGAGGGACATGCGCGCGCACACACATCACTGTAACATTATAAGAGATGCCAAGATGTGAATTATGTTGTTATTGGTGTTTCATTACCCAGTTGCGTGGTTCGTTTAATTAGTGCTTTAACTGATAGCTTCAATTTCTGTCTCTCTATAATCCCTTCAATTTCTCTCTCTCTATAGTCCCGTACATTGAAACCGCTTCCCCTTTCACCATGGCTGTTTTCAAAGGCCTCAGAGGATAAGCCGTGTTTTCAAGAGCGTTTCTTCTGTTTGTAATGTAGAAATCTCGTTAATCTGTCATAAAATCATAAAAACATCCTTAAGAAATCGTGTGACAAACTTCACTGTTGTACACTGTTGGGGATGCGGCGCAATAGTCTTTCGGAATATAATCATTCTGTCTGCCTCTCGTGTGTGTGTATGTGTGTTAGTAGACAGACGTTCTCTTATCTCCTTATCTCTTGGCATTGTGATGGTTACGGGGGAGGCACCACTGGCTGTACTAGGCACCAGGAACACATCACTCAAAACTCCCTTTTACTATACCTGTGGTCGTGTTTTGTTTCTTTTACTGTAAGAATGTATGAAGAAGCGTTTTGCTCTCTCTCTCTCTCTCTCTCTCTCTCTCTCTCTCTCTCTCTCTCTCTCTCTCTCTCTCTCTCTCTCTCTCTCTCTCTCTCACTACGACTATTTACAAAGGCCACAGAGATCATTAGCAGGCTTCTAAAGAGTGTTTCTCCTATTCATAGTATAGAGACCTTGTTAGTCTGTCTCTATTGCCGTGAAATCACTTACAAACACATGTAACTTATTAAAAAGGCCTGCATTCTGAGACGCCTTCCTATCTCGCCACGACTATTTTCAAAAGCCACAGAGGTGATAAACTGGCTTCTTAAGACTGTTTCCTCTGTTAATAATATAGAAATCTTGTCAATCTGTCAATAGAACCGTAAAAACACGCTTAAAAACCCGTGTAGCTTCAACTAGAGCCTTTTGAAAGTAGTGGAGATGCGGCGCAGAAGTGTTAAAGAATAGTGTACAAAGTATATGGTGGTGGTGGTGGTGGTGGTGATGGGCTGTTCATCCTGCCACTAGCACCTTCTCCCTAGCACTGGAAGCTTTGCCCTGGCAGTACTAGGTGACTTGTTGTGGCAGTACTGGTTATTAATTTATTTTCGCTATTATTTGTTCTCGTTCCCTCATATTTACCTGGGATTGTTAGAAATACTGGCTTTTACCTTCATCTTCCACATTCCTTCTCACTCCACTCTCTGCCACTGCATCCACTCCACTCCTCGTCATTTCACCTGTACCTGACCTCAGCCACTCCACTTTTCCTCACTAATACTGCCTCCACTGTACTGTTACTCCCCTTTACTCCACATCTACTCCACTCTGCGCCTCCTCACTCTCCCCAGCCACTCCACTCGTGCCTATCCACTCCTAACTCCTCTATGATGTGTTACTAGCCTACTCCACATCCTTGTACTTATTCCACATGCTCAGTACTTCCTTCATCCACTACACTCCACTTCCCTCCACTCTCGCTCCACATTCTCACGCTCTCTTGGTTGTAAAGATGAAATGGAGTATGAAAGTAGAGTGAAATATCCTCAATTGAGTTTCTTCTTCTTCTTCTTCTTTTTCTTCTTCTTTCAGTTGTAAGGGTCAGTAAGTCAGTGAAGTAAATCTAGAGTTTAGTTGAATTGAGTTTAGTTTCGTTCAGTTTAGTTCGATTTGGTGTTGTTTTGTGTCCATTCCATGCCCCTATCATCATGGTGTTGCTGTTGGTGTTGTTGGTGTTGTTGTTGTTGTTGTTGTTGTTGGTGGTGGTGGTGGTGGTGGTGGTGGTGGTGGTAGTGGTGGTGGTGGTCTTCTTCTTCTTCTCTTTCTTCTTCTTCTTCTCCTTCTTCTTCTTTTTTCTTCTTCTTCTTTGTTGTTGGTGTTCCTGGTGCTGCTGTTCTTGTTCTTGTTGTTCTTCTGTTTCCTCCTCCTCCTCCTCCTCCTCCTCCTCCTCCTCCTCCTCCTCCTCCTCCTCCTCCTCCTCCTCCTCCTCCTCCTCAGTACGTCGGTGTGGGGTGAGTCACGTCCTCTGAGCCAGCTGTCTTTTTACCCACACTGAAGGACATGAGGGTGGTGGTGGTGGTGGTGGTGGTGGTGAGGAAGTGGTGATGAAAATAAGTGCCGTGTGTGTGTGTGTGTGTGTTGGTAATATTTTTTTTTTTGTTGCTTGTGGGAAGATGATATGTGATTCTCTCTCTCTCTCTCTCTCTCTCTCTCTCTCTCTCTCTCTCTCTCTCTCTCTCTCTCTCTCTCTCTCTCTCTGTTCGTCGTATAATCATTTGAATATTTACTGCATATCTTGTTGTTATTGTTGTTGTTGTTGTTCTTCTTCTTATTATTATTTTAACCACCACCACCACCACCACCACCACCACCACCACTATCACCACCACCATTACTACAACATCTATCTTTTATCTTCCCTCACTCATTAACCTCCTCTGCGCTGCGTTTCCCAATCTGATAACTCTACCTAACACACGTAGTAGTTTTATCTTCATTTACCTGTTCAAATAGCATGACGCAACCCCCTCCCCCCCCTCTCTCTCTCTCTCTCTCTCTCTCTCTCTCTCTCTCTCTCTCTCTCTCTCTCTCTCTCTCTCTCTCTCTCAGTAATTGCCCTCTTAGTGAAGGCTGACGTGAGGGAGAGGGGAAAAGGGAGAGGGGGGAGAATACAGTGGTTTATCCCTGACTCACTTACCCTTATCAGCAAGGAGTGAGGGGGAGTGGGGGGTGGGAGGGAGGAGAGAGGAATGCATGCAGGGTCGTGGAAGAGGGGAGTGAGGAAAAAAGGGGAATAGAATGCAGGGAAGGGGAATGAGGATGAGGGAGGGGGAAGTGGAAGAGAAGAGGAGAGGGGAAGGGGGGATGGTGGATGATGGGTACAAGGGGGAAGGGGGAGGAGGGGAACGCTGGTGTTTCTTGGAAGTGGAGGAGGAAGAAAATACTGGAGGAGGAGGAGGAGGAGGAGGACAAAAGAACCATTTATCACTTGAGAAGAACGGGCAATATTGACTTACTGGAAACAAATAAGGAATACTCTTCTTAACCAGAATATAGTGTTAAACTACTACTACTACTACTACTACTATTATTTAAACTTCTTTGTTGCCTTGTGATGTCACTATGACCACTACAACTACTTTTGCTATGTCCTCTTCTTTTCTCATTTCTTACTTTTTCCAACAACAACGAGAATAATGAAAACGGCAATAATTCCTCAATTTATCTTCGTGACATGCCGTGCGAGCAGCTAATGGTGAGGCACAGGACAAAATATTGGTCGATCAATTCATCCTGTCCCCGGAAACAGTTAGATTTTAATTTTGTTTACCATAAAATTGCTTCGCTTTCTTTAATCACCGAAAAGAAAATTACTCTAGCGTGAACTATTATATTTATTGACTAATTTAGACGAGGGTGTACGAATAATAAGGTAAAATGTATGAAATATTAGACTAAATATAATAGTCCACTCTTAAATATAGTTTTTTTTGTAGTTTTTTTTTTTGTTTTTGTTTTTAAGATGAAGGAAAACGCGTCAATTTTCATGGTAAACAGTATTTGGTTCATTACTCCAGAGGAAAATTTTCACTGGTACTGTGCAGTGTATAAATGATTGAATTATTGACATAATATTGTATAATATTGTAATTATTGTATAATAGGGAGGCGATTGGCGGATTTTAAGATATATGAGATTTGAATATAACTGCAGACTTTATCCTAACATCAACTGACCTAAATCAAGCATGTGTTACCTAGTCTGTGTAACATACAAGCTATTACGGCAAGATAGGATAGATGACTTCTTTGAAAATAACTGAATACCTTATTCTAGTACTAAATGAGCTTAAACCAAACATGACTTAACCTTCCCTTTAGAATTTAGACCCATCCTGATCCCTTCTGGTGTTCCCCGAGTACAAGTATCCAGAATCCCAACCCATCCTAATCTTAAGCGAAATGAAACTTAACAAATATGATCCTTCTTAAGTAAGGTCAGATCATAATACTGACCCAACTTTGATCTAACACGAGCTAATCTAACATAACCTTTCCTCAGTCTGACCTAACCTAACCTAACCAAATCTAACCTAACCTGTCCTCAGTTTGACCTAACAGGATCTAACCAAACATTACTTATCCTTACACCAATTTGAATCGAACCTGACATGACCTGAATTAACTTAATCTTGAAAGCCACCTTATCTTTTTAATGATATCCAGAATTATTCCGTAATTTACATATAAACAAAACTATACCAATATACATTTTTTTTTTTAGTCATATCTATTTGTTCATTTCCCAGCATCCCAAAGAGTCCCCAAAGAATTAGTGAAGTGAATACCAGTGATATTTCGTGTGGTTAGGCTTCTTTTTTAGGCTTACACTTGTCATGACGTAAAACATTATCTATCGGTATCAGTGAAGCAGACTTAACCTTATCTTAATCTTCGAATTTGGAAAGTTTTAAAATTGTTTTGGCTTAGTAGGGATGCCATCGTGTGTGTGTGTGTGTGTGTGTGTGTGTGTGTGTGTGTGTGTGTGTGCTTTATTTATTTATCTCCAGTATCAGTTTTCTCCTCTTATCTTCCACGATCTCACAGCCCATTAATTTCCTGAAGCCTCGCCTTGCCAAGTGTGGTGTAGTACTCGCTTCTTGACCCACCCGCCCTTCCAGCCCCGCCACACCCACCCAGCGCCCACCATGCACCACCCACCCACCCACCCACAGTCCGCCACGTCTGAGTATTATGCAACTCGAATATTGGATGAAGTGGACCAGACATTATCGTGTTTGTACGAGTGTATGTGTGGCCGTGAATGGCGGGCGATGTTCACTTGTCCTGAGGGTGACACGCCCCCTTCGCCCCGGAGCGCCGAGAAACGCTAAGTGAGGCGGATTGCTGGGGAAATAAAAAACAAAACCAGACGGGGAGGAAGCGAGGGCCACCTGAATATTAATCCCAGCGAGGGTTAGAGGAGCGGTGGGAGGTTAGTTTAGCGAGGGTTTCTTTGTCTAAGCGGGTGGCTGGCTAGTGCTCATCGCCGGAATGCCGTGGCCCGTGTAGGTGCTCGTACAAGGGCGGAAGGTCCTCCATCAATGGATGAATCAGACGAATTTTTACAGACTCCCCCCGCCACCCCCACCCGCCGTGCGTCGCCAGGGTGTAGAGAAATTTCCAAATGCATCGCTCGTTTCTATATTATAAAGTCGTTTAGCAGCCAGCCGTCGTGGTGAGTCTGGACTGGTTGGTGGGGGTGGCAGCGTTATCTACCCGTCCCCCTCAAATGGCAAGGGTAGATGTGAGTGTCGTGACGTGTAATCTGTCTTTTTAACACCCCAGAAAGCACGACGCGATAAAGCCAGCCCTTCGCGGAGTGCCTCCCAGCCTCTGACGTCACGCGCTTGCCACCACTGATACCCTTTATCTTTCCCAGCCTCCTCGCCGCCTTCTGGAGCTCGCCAGACCCTCCCCGGTGGTCACTGAGAGGTGCTTTCAACGCCTCGAGACAGGGGCGGCAGGGAGGACAGAATAAGGCAAGGGGTGGGGAGGGCGGCGCGGTAGCAAGGCGTGTGTGGCGCGAGGTGGCAAGAACATGCGTGCGCAGACGAGCATGGGAAGTCACTCTTGTTTTGGGAGTATCGATTTTTGGCCAGTGTTCAGTTGGATACTGTTCATGCCACGAGTGGAATATGTATCTTAGTGTTTCCCCGTGATCTTGTCGTCTGCAGCTGTGTTACTGAGGCCGCCTCCTCCCCTCCACCACCATGACTAAGGACAGACTTGCCGCGTTGAGAGCAGTGAGTATATGCCTTTGGATGCTGAATACCTGCCAATATGGCCTCGTCTTGTGCCACCCTCTCCACACACACGCCCGTCTTGCTGCCACCACACCCCCGCCACACTCACACTCAGCCTATTCACCCTCACCGCCCACATAACACCCTAATCTTCTTCATTCACCCTATCATCACTCCATTCTTCTCTCGTCTGTCATCCTGCACCACACCCTCTCAGTTTATCTACTTGTACCGTCACCCTGTTCCGCTGTACCACCCCCCAATGCGTGACCGTGTTCCAGATTCATGGTTCTCCACCCTACTCCACTTTGTTGCCACCACACTCCACTCCAAGCCACTCCACACGTCTGAAAAATCTCTCTTCCTCGTCTCCACTTAGGCGGTCTTTGGCTCATCTCTGGGTGACACGCCTCTCCACATTACCACTAACATCACTTCCTCCCCCGCCCCTTTTCTGCTTCCGGCTCTTGCATTACCGGAGAGAGAGAGAGAGAGAGAGAGAGAGAGAGAGAGAGAGAGAGAGAGAGAGAGAGAGGAGAAAAAGTAGTGTGACTAGAATGATATATTGTTTATTCATAACAGAAATGCACGTATCCTTCACATCCTTCCTTCATCCTTCTTCTTCCTTTTTTTCCTTCCTTCTTCCTTCCTGCCAGTCTTCTTCCTTCCTTCCTGCCTTCCTGCCTTCCTTCTTTCACAGTTTCACACCCTATTCATCCCTTTCCTTAAATCTTTCCTTATCATTCTTCCTTCCTTTCTTCATTCCTTCGTTCCTTCCCTTCTTCCTTCTTGTCTTTCTTCCTTCACAGATTCACACCCCATGCATCTTTTCCCTTCCACCTTTCCTTCCCTTCCCTGATTCCTTCCTTCTTTCCTTCTTTTGCTTCCTTCCTTCCTTCCTTCCTACTCGTTTCTTCTTACCTTTACAAACACACCATACATTCCTTTTCTTCTATCCTTCCTTATCACCCTTCCTTCCTTCCTTCCTTCCTTCCTTCCTTCCTTCCTTCCTTACGTGAGATAAACTAACCTAAACCAAACCAAACTAAAAAAAAAAGTAAAAAATAAAATAAATAAAAATAAACCAGCCATAATGCAAACTGGAATTAAGACACGGAAATTTGACGTTGTACTTAAAAAAAATGTCATTGTTATTTTATTCTCACGCCAGTTTCCAATCTCCTGTTTATGTTGCATTTGTCACGAGCGACAAATATACCTTGGTGAGGCTTCGTGGCTGAACAATTCAGTGTTTGTGGCGGTCCCGTATTGATCATGTAGTAGTTGTTCAAAGCCGCCACTGAGAGAGAGAGAGAGAGAGAGAGAGAGAGAGAGAGAGAGAGAGAGAGAGAGAGAGAGAGGGGGAAGTGAGGGGGTGTGTGATGAATCTGGTAAGTGTTTTGTGTAAAGGCAGGGATGTTTTCTTACTGTTTTGTGAGTGAATGAAGGTCTCTCTCCCCCCCCCCCTCTCTCTCTCTCTCTCTCTCTCTCTCTCTCTCTCTCTCTCTCTCTCTCTCTCTCTCTCTCTCTCTGATTCAGTGCATTTATTATTAGATTATTGTATTTTGGGAGAGGAAAAACTTGATTTTGAAAGAAAGGATAACTAGAGAGAGAGAGAGAGAGAGAGAGAGAGAGAGAGAGAGAGAGAGAGAGAGAGAATGTAAAGGAGAAACAATGGGTAGGTCAGTAATGGAAACACACACACACACACACACACACACACACACACACACACACACTACACACACACACACAGCAGACGCAGAGACGAGAGAGAGAGAGAGAGAGGAGAGAGAGAGAGAGAGAGAGAGAGAGAGGAGAGAGAGAGAGAGAGAGAGAGATGGTGGAAAGCTCTCTGAATAGTGTGGTGGAGCGTGAATGTGGGCAGTGGAGTGTGGCTGAGAGAGGTTAGTGGAGGGTGGATGAATGGAAAGGGTGGTGGTGGCGGTGGTGGTGGTGGATCAAGTTGCCTTTCTGCCCCACCTACAGGAGAGAGAGGGAGAGAGAGAGAGAGAGAGAGAGAGAGAGAGAGAGAGAGAGAGAGAGAGAGAGAGAGAGAGAGAGTTTATCAATACCGATGACAGGATGTGAGAGAAGTACCAAGTAGTAGTAGTAGTAGTAGTAGTAGTAGTAGTAGTAGTTGTTGTTGTGAATGCGGTAGAAACATAAGTATAATAGCGAAAGTAATTGTAGTAGCATTATCAATAGTAGTAGTAGTAGTATTGTAGTAGTAGTAGTAGTAGTAGTAGTAAACACAATCCTATAGTAATTTTCCACTCATTTCCTGTTACGTAAATATATTCTTGTTATGTGTCATTCCCGTTTTCTTTGACAATTTGCGTGCTGTAAGTCTTGACAATAAACCCTTAAGTGCGTGCGTGTGCGTGCGTGTGTGCGTGCGTGCGTGCGTGCGTGCGTGCGTGGCCTACCCCATCCTTCTTCCTTCACCTCCGTTCCTTCCCTTACCATTTAAAAAAAGAAAAAAAAAATGATACCAGGCATTTTCTAAGCTATCAACTCCTCCCTGTCTTTCTTAAAACCCAAAATTTATAAGTTACCCCTTGAATCTTACCAATTTTCCCCTTAATCGACTAATATAATGGAAGAAAAAGGGAAGCAGGTGGAGGAAAAAGATATCCCTTAAATCTCACCCATTTTCTCGTAACCTCCCCTCACTAATGGAGGTGGAAAGAAACTGGTGGAAAAAAATACGTTACGCTTATAAATTCCCTTCACTAACCTCCCCAGCTTACTCGTACATGATGGGAGGAAAGAGGTGAAAGGAAAAACTATCCCTTGAATCTTATAAATTTTCCTCACGCTAACCTCCCCACTAATATAATGGAGAAGGAAAAGAGGTGAAGGGGAAAAAAAAAACTTCAATCTTATCCATTTTTCCTTCCTCTAATCTGATGGAAGGGGAAAAAAAAAAGTTAGCTGGGAGGGAAAGAAGGCTGAAAAAAAAAAATTTGATGGAAAAAAAGGGTAACGGGAAAAAGATGGCTGAAAAATAGAAAGCTGAAAAAAAAGAACTGGAAAACAAAAAGTTGGGAAAAAAGCTGAGAGGGAAAAAAAAAAAGGCTGGAAAAAAATTTTCTCGTGCTTCTCCAAAGGTCAGGGTCAGGAGTACATTAAACTCTGGTCTTATCTGGGGCGGCAAAGGTCACGGTGCTGGGTGACCCTATGTTGTGACCTGCCGTGTGACCTGCTGTGTGACCCATGCTGACCTTTGTGTGTATGTGTGTGTGTGTAATAATAATAATAATAATAATAAACGGTTTAGTGTGTGTGTGTGTGTGTATGTGTGTGTGTGGTGGGGTATGTGATTCTGTCTGTCTGTCGGACTGGCTGGCTGGCTGGCTGGCTCGCTGGCTGGCTGGCTGGCTGGCTGGCTGGCTCTCGGTCTGTCTGTCTGGCTGGCTGGCTGGGTGGCTGGCTGGCCGTCTGTCTGTCTGGCTGGCTGTCTGGCTGTCTGGCTGGCTGGCTGGCTGGCTGGCTCTCAGTCTGGCTGGCTGGCTGGGTGGCTGGCTGGCTGGCTGTCTGTCTGTCTGTCTGTCTGGCTGGTTGTCTGGCTGTCTGGCTGGCTGGCTGGCTCAGTCTGTCTGGCTGGCTGGCTGTCTGGCTGGCTGGCTGGCTGGCTGGCTACCACTCCCTTCTTACACCCCCAGTCTTCCCCCATTCCTCTCCCTCCTATTCCCCAACTCGGCAAGCGTGCGTGGGTGGCAGTGGGCATATCAGAGACCACGCCCTTCCCTTCCCTCTCTTCCCTTCCCTCACCTACCCTCCCTTTTTCCTTCATCTCTCTCCTCCTCCCCTCCTCTTGTTTACCCATCCCCTTCTCTTCTCTTTCCCTCTATCTTCCCTTCCCTTCTCATGCCTTCCCTTTCCTTCCCTTCTCTCTTTTCTCTTCTCTTCTCTTCTCTTTTCCTTTCCTGTTCCCTCTCTTTCCCTTCTCTCCCCTTCTTCCCCTTTCTCCTTCCCTTCCCTTTCCTTCTCTTCTCCCATTTGTTCTCAATTTTCCCTTCTCTCTCTTCCTCCGTTCGCTTCTTTTCTCTTCTCTTCTCTTCTCTGCTGTTCTCTTCTCTTCTCTTGTCTTCCCTCTCCTCTTTCTCTTCTTCCCTTCCTTTCTCTTTTCCTTCCCCTTTCCCATGTCTTGCCTTCACTCCTCCTCCCAGTCTTCCCTCTTCCCCATTCCTCTTCCCCTGTCCCTCCCAGTCTTCCCTCTTCCCCATTCTTCTTCCCCTTCCTCTTATTGGTGGAATTTGTGGAACCTCTTCTGAGTTTCTTAAGTGCCTCTTGTTTAGACTCTAGTGAAAGGAGTGTTTTAATTTCATTTCGTATTTTTTTCAGTTTTTCTTTCTCTTTTAGTTTAGTTTTAGTTTTTAGTTACCAGGCATAACTGTACGCGATTCCAGAGAGTATTAGTAAGATGACGAAGTAACTCAAAATTTTACTATCTTTCACACATGGCGTAAAGAAAAATAAGGGATGTAGCCTAACTCTACACATCCGATCGTGAAAAATTTCAGTATTTTGGCAAAACAACTATGAATTTAACCATTTATCTGACAAGCAGTAAAGAAAACACGATAACTGGTATAACAACACGTCTCTGACTCTGCAAAACATTAGTAGCGCGGCACACGACTAGTAATTTATCTTTTTTCACACATGCAGTAAGGAAAACAAGACACAGCATAATTACACACCCCTAATTCGGAAGAACACTAGTAACTTGACAAAACAACAACAAATCTTTCACACATGCATTAAGGAAAACAATAAAACAAGATAACCTAACTACACACACCCAATTCTGGAAAAAAAAAACATTAGCATCACTACAAAACATCAATAAACTTAACTACTTTTCCATAACTTGACAAAACAACAACAAATCTTTCCCACATGCATTAAAAAAATAAATAAAACAAGATAACCTAACTACACGCGTCCAATTCTGGAAAAAAAAAAAAAAAACATCATCATCACTACAGAACATCAATAAACCTAACTACTTTTCCACTCAACACGCCTCAGGGAGAAGCTTAGGCTCATCTTTCTTAAGGGTCTCTGTTGCAGATCACCCAGCCACACCTTACTGCCCTCCCTGTTTTCTCTCACGCCTCTCAGCCTTATGTCCTTCTGTCGTCACTGCATCCGGAAACCTCTATCTGTGTCTTTCTTCTACCTCATCTTATTGTTTTCTATCCTGTCTTCTGCCACACCTATCACCCTTATGTCCTGCTGTCTTCCCTTTATCCATATCTTCCTTCTGCTTCCTTCACCTTATCGTCTTCTGTCTCGTCTGCACCTTACTGTCTTCTAGGGCATCTTCAGTCACACCCGTTACTAACATGTCTTCTTTCTGTGCATCTAAGACTCCTCTCTTCCTTTTCTTGTGTTCCTCCTTCACCTTGCTGTTTTCTCTTCTTTCTCTTACCTCTTCCTCCTTCTCCAAATTTTCTGTGTCGCCTCTAACCACATCAATTACAAACATTTCTTCTTTCACTGTATATATAAATCTCTCGGGTTTTCGTCTCTTTCTCCTGCCTGTAAGATCCATCGGCACTAGCGTCCTTATATATTCGTCTCTCCTCCTGACGTGCCCAGACCACCTCAGTCACGCCCATCACAAGCTTTCTTTCCTAAACCTTGTCCCAGTTGTTCGTCTCCACTGCTGGGTTGATCCATCGCCACCCTGCTCCTCCCCACCACACACCTCGTCTCTCCTGTCACACCCATAAGAGTCATAACACGTAAATAAACACAAAAGATACATCCAAATGGCATTAAGACCCGTATTGAGAAACACTTTGCTGCTTCCCCCACCACGACTGTTTTCCAAGGCCACAGAGATGACTAGCAGGGTTCTCAAGAGTGTTTCTGCTTTTGATAATATAGATGTCTTGTTATTATGTCACTAGAACCGTAAAATAATAAATAAAAACCCCCTTGTCACTTCAACTAGAGCCTTTAGGAAACAGTTGAGGTGCGGCGCAATGTGTTTCAGATATGGTTGTGTTTGTGTGTGTGTTGGTTTACGTAACTTGTTTGTGCTTGGTTAGGTTTGGTAGTTGTGTTTGGTCATTTCTTCCTTGTTGTTGTTGTTGTTGTTGTTGTTGTTGTTGTTGTTGTTGTTGTTGTTGATCTTGTACTTGTTTTTTGTTCCTGTCCTCCTCCTCCTCCTCCTCCTCCTCCTCCTCCTCCTCCTCCTCTTCCTCCTCCTCCTCCTCCTTTTCCCACAGGTCTCCGCCGTTACGAGTCTTGGAAAATAAATGCGAGAGAGGTTAATGTTTGCTGGGGACACAACACTCGGTCCTTATTGTATTAGTGTCCCTTGTCCGTTTATTTATTCTCTCTCTCTCTCTCTCTCTCTCTCTCTCTCTCTCTCTCTCTCTCTCTCTCTCTCTCTCTCTCTCTCTCTCTCTGGATTGTTTTAATTGTAGTAGTAGTAGTAGTAGCAGTTGCAATGTTATTATTATTATTATTATTATTAGTAGTAGTAGTAGTAGTAGTAGTAGTAGTAGTAGTAGTAAGTTTGTATAAGACTCGTATTCAAAAATTCACATGAATGTTATTGTTGTTGTTGTTGTTGTTGTTGTTGTTGTTGTTGTTGTTGTTACATATTCTTACTTCCTGTTATTCATTATTCTTTCTTCACTATTAACAATGTACATATAAAAAAAAACCTCATAAGTGAATGAATAATGTGAATAACTACTCTTTGTTATTCATCTCACGTATTCATCTGATTATTACTGTTATTATTATTATTATTATTATTATTATTATTATTATTATTATTATTATTATTATTATTATTATCATTACTTTTTCTGAGTATGGGACGTTTCTTCTCTTTTTCTTTTCCGCTTTTCTTTTTTGTGTGTCTTCTTTTCTTTACTTTTCTGATATAGTTAGCCTTTGTTTTCCGGCAAACTTTGGAGGCCTGAGGGAGGGCCGCGGCATCCATATTTTATCCGCCTGGGAGAGAGAGAGAGAGAGAGAGAGAGAGAGAGAGAGAGAGAGAGAGAGAGAGAGAGAGAGAGAGAGAGGAGGGGGAATCTTGTGCTTTTACGGCTTCATATCAACGTTAGTAGCATAAAGTACTACTACTACTACTACTACTACTACTACTACTACTACTACTACTACTACTACTACTACTACTACTGCCATCATCATTATCTGTAGTTTGCTAATATACAAAACCACCACCTCTTCCTACACTTTTTCCTCCTCCTCCTCCTCCTCCTCCTCCTCCTCCTCCTCCTCCTCCTCCTCCTCAGGTAGCAGGACCTCCCCTTACTAATCACCTGTGGGCTAATTAGGAGGTTAGGTTAGGTGCTTAGCGTTCTAGTGTGCAAACCAGAGAGAGAGAGAGAGAGAGAGAGAGAGAGAGAGAGAGAGAGAGAGAGAGAGAGAGAGAGAGAGTCTAGACTTTTTTTAACACAAGAGGGAGGGTGTAGCTTTGAGGGGGGCAGGGGTTAGGGAGAGAGAGGGGGAGCGGTGTGATAGTGGAGGTGGATGCGGTAGGTGGATGAGTAAGGATCCTGAGAGGTGGAGGTGGAGGTGGAGATCAAGAACCGGTTTGTGGTGGTGGTGGTGGTGGTGGAGGAGGTGGTGGATGGAGAGAAAGTTAAAGTGGAGGGAAGTTAGGAAGCGAAGATGTGGAAGAAGGGAATGAGGGAGGGAGGGGGGAAGGGGAAAGGTGGATGGAGGAATAAAGACTGGAAGAATAAAAGGAGGAGGAGGAGGAGGAGGAGGAGAAGGAAGAATACATGGATATAAAGATAAGGAAGAATATAGATAGAAGGAAGAAGAGGAGAAGGAGAAGAAGGAAAAAGAGGAGGAGGAGGAGGAATAAAAACAAAAGGAGAAAGAGGAGGAGCAGAAAAAAAAAATCTGGTACTTTTGAGCAAATTTCTGAGAGAGAGAGAGAGAGAGAGAGAGAGAGAGAGAGAGAGAGAGAGAGAGAGAGAGAGAGAGAGAGAGAGAATATTACAGGAAACAGATAATAAGATAGACAGAGAGAGAGAGAGAGAGAGAGAGAGAGAGAGAGAGAGAGAGAGAGAGAGAGAGAGAGAGAGAGAGGACACTGCTAATAAAAGAAAACTTACTAACAGAAAATATTTAATCCTGACATTTGTGTTTTCTTATTCGTATTCTTTTTTTCTTTTCTTTAATTTGTAATAATGTTTTTTTTCCCATTTTCTTTGCTTTCTATTTTCTAAGGTGTTTTTCTTCGTTTTCTTTTCTTGATTTTCTTTCTACGTTTTTTTCTCTATTTTTTACTTTTCTCTTTTTTTTCTTTCTTCCTTTTTATCTAACTTCTGAGATTCGAATAGTTAGTTAATCAGTTGTTAACTTCTACGATATAGGAACAATTGACATACATCACACCTTTGTTCTTTAAATTTCCCTAAACTAACCCAAAATTACTACCCTCTCCTTACCTTAATTACCTTTCTCCACCTTAATTACCCCATGTACACTTCAGAATTAACCTAACCCAACTTCATTTGATAGCTTACAAATATAGCTAAGACCCCCCTTTCATTTCTTCACTGGGGGGGGGAAAGAGAAAACGTGAACCGGATTTGCCTGTTCAGTGTTTCCTATTACCAGACCTTGTGCAGTGTTGAG
>NC_087187.1:3300000-3307500 GCF_035594125.1 Scylla paramamosain
AGGGAGGAGATAAGGAGAGAAGGGAGAGTGGGAGGGAGAGGGTGAGAGAAGAAGAAAGGGAGAGGAGGAAAAGAAGAGGAGGGAGAGAAGACACGATAAGCTATTCTGAATATCTACCTTGGCCGCCAGACAAGATGGAGGAAGAGGAGGAGGAGGAGGAGGAGGAGGAAAGAAGAAGAAGAAGAAGAAAATGAGGAGGAGAAGGAGGTGCTAGTGGAGGAAGATATGGAAGAGAACGAAGGAAGAAAATGAGGAGAAGGAGGAGGAGGAAGAAAACGAGAAGGCGGTGGTGGTGGTAGATATGGAAGAAAACGGAGACAAAAAAGGAGGAGGTGGAGGAGGAGGAGGAAGAGGAGGAAGACGAAGAGGAAAATGAGGAGGAGAAGGATGAAAAAGAAAGGAAAAAGAAAAGGAAGAGAAAGAGAAAGAGGCAGAGGGAGAACGAAGAAGACAAACATGAAGAAAAGAAGAAGAAGGGAAGGAGGAGGAGGAGGAGGAGGAGGAGGAGGAGGAGGAGGAATATATATAGAGAAGAATATATATACCAACAAATAACCATATATTGATTCTCTCTCTCTCTCTCTCTCTCTCTCTCTCTCTCTCTCTCTCTCTCTCTCTCTCTCTCTCTCTCTCTCTCTCGCTCTCTAAGATAAGACCATATTAATACAAGTTACCCGGCAGGTGTGTGTGTGCGTGTGTGTGTGTGTGTGTGGGTGTAGGTGTGGGTGGCGGCATCCGTAGTGGGTGGCGAATTACGTCATAACCTGTAACCATGGCAACGAGAGAGAGAGAGAGAGAGAGAGAGAGAGAGAGAGAGAGAGAGAGAGAGGGGGGGGTGGTTTTCTTTATTATTTAAGTCTACCTTTTATATCCCACCTGCTTCGCTCTCCCTCTGCAATTTTCCTCCTCCTCCTCCTCCTCCTCCTCCTCCTCCTCCTCCTCCTCCTCCTCCTCCTCCTCCTCCTCCTCCTCCTCCTCCTCCTCCTGGTCCAATTTCTTTCTACATCTGTGTGTGTGTGTGTGTGTGTGTGTTAATATATGTTTAATTGCTACGTACAGATTGCAGCTCTCTCTCTCTCTCTCTCTCTCTCTCTCTCTCTCTCTCTCTCTCTCTCTCTCTCTCTCTCTCTCTCTCTCTCTCTCTCTCTCTCTCTCTCTCTCTCTCTCTCTCTCTCTCGTCCTCAAACGCTGCACTTAATCCTTCCTTTGTGTTCCTTTAACCTTCCCCCGTCTTTCATATTAATTCGCCCTTCCTTTGTGTTCCCTAGCGTTCCTCCACTAACCCTCTTCTTCTCTCCCTCCTTCAGGCGCAGAGTGATGAAGATGATGTCGGGCCTGACGATGTTGCCGTCAACGTGGATGGCAACGTGGGGTACATGGATGACTTCTTCAACGAGGTGAGTACTCCAGTCATCCCTGAGTCATCCAAGAGTCGTCATTTGTTCGTTATTCATAGTGTTGTTCCGTTTAGCTTAAGGTTTTCATGAGTCAGGTGTTGTTTGGTGGTTTTTGGAGTCATATGTTTATCTGTTAGTCATCTGTTTATCTGTTAAGTCATCATTTTCCATCTTCGAGTCACTCACTATATTCAACTGTTCATCATTTTTCCGTCTAAGTCATTATTTTCATCTCTCAGCCATTATTTCTCGTCTATAGCTCATACTCATCTGTAAGTCATCGTATTGAATTATTATCCTTCATTTTCTATCAGTAACTCATAATATTTCATCTATAACTCGTCAAATTCATCTATAACTCATCATATTTCATCTGTAACTCGTCAAATTCATCTATAACTCATTATATTCATCAACTAGCCTTAAGTCACATGCGAATCATTTCAAGTCGTCTATAAATCACTGGGGCGTGTTATCTCAGCCGCGGGTCATCTCAGGTCACTCTTGTGTCGTCTCAAGTCACCCTGGTCTGAGTCACCCCCGCCAAGTCACTGCAGGTCACGTGAGTCTGTGCGTGTGTTATCAGTAGTGACCCCCGGAGCCATTCATGCGAGGTGGCGCCGAAGTGATGAACGTTGTGTTAATATTCATGAGAGAGAGAGAGAGAGAGAGAGAGAGAGAGAGAGAGAGAGAGAGAGAGAGAGAGAGAGAGAGAGAGAGAGAGAGAGGTGGACTAAGAAAAGAAAGTTATAGAGGTGGAAATAAAAGGAAAACTTGAAAAAAGGAAAAGATATTGAAAAATGTATCGTGTGTGTACGTTTCAGAGAGAGAGAGAGAGAGAGAGAGAGAGAGAGAGAGAGAGAGAGAGAGAGAGAGAGAGAGAGAGAGAGAGAGTACAAACACAAACAATAACATACACAAACCTTCAAATTTCCCGCCTTTTCAGTGTGTCAGGTGGGCCGGTAAAGGTGTGTGTCAGGTACTAATGAGTTTATTGAGACACGCCCAGGTGTATATGTGTGTGTACCTGTGTACCTTTGTAGCTCTGGCCGCTGTGATGGTGGGTGTTGTGTTGCTGGCTTTTGTTGCGTCAGTCCCCCCTAGAGAGAGAGAGAGAGAGAGAGAGAGAGAGAGAGAGAGAGAGAAAGTGTGTGTGTGTGTATGTGTGTGTATCAGGCTTCATTAACAAGAAACAATTAACAAAACACGCTATAATGTTCAATAACGATATAAATTAATGAAACGTCTAGACAACAATGCATTATGAAGGATGTATAAATAACTGCCCTATTTATTCTTTTATTCCTTCATTTTCTCGTCCCACACCACGTAAACAGGCTTGAATGATCTATATTGACGTATCTATTTATTTTTTCATCTATCTATCAGTTTATTTCTTTATTTTTTCATCCGTCGGCACGTAAAAGGACTTGAATTATCTATCTTTTTTATCTCAATTCATCTTTCTACTTACCTATCTGTTCATCTCTCGTATTTATTGATAATTATGCGAGTTGAGGCCTTAAAACCTTCTACTCTGTCTAAATCCTCCTTTCCCGCTAATTAAATAAGTTATTCTCCCTATATTATTCAAATCGTGTCCTAATTTCTTTATTCTATCCGGTTACAATCGCATTTATTGACAATTTATCGAGTCATTACCTCAATATCTCCCACTCTACGTCTAATTTCTTCCTTTTGTGTTTGTTTGATAAGTAAGTCACTGTTTATGCGTCATTTGAACCGTGTTTTTCTTCTGTGTTCCTTAGAATCACATCTATTGACAGTTTTGCGCATCAGTCAGTCATTCAACACTTCGCGCCCCACATCTTATCCTCCTCCACCGGTTAAGTTGCATAAAGCAGTCGATTATCTGAACACACAAGTCATTATTATTTCAGCCAGTCGTGCACGTCTTTTTGTCTCCTCGTTGCATTGATTCATTGATGATTCCTGACTCGTGCCTTCCTCTGCCCGGCCTTGAGTTACTGAATCGTATTTTCAAACACTTCATCTTGTCTCTTATATTTGGCTTTCTAGTGTAAGTTTTTTGTGTGTTTTCAAATGGGGGAATTGCATTTTTTCTAGTGATCGTTAAACTAGGATTCTGAATTTTTAACAGGCTCTCGTGGAAGTTACTGGGGGGTTTTCAAGAACGTCTATGATTCAAATGCTCGTTTGATAAGGAAGTTATTGATTTTTTGATGGGTTTTCCTAATTCTTGTGATCGTCTGATAAGGATTCTGAAATTTTAACGGCCTCTAGTAAAAGTTACATTTGATAGGGAAGTTATTGGGGGTTTTCAAAGGGTTTTCATGACTAGTGATCACTTAATATGAATTCTAGGTTAGTTAGGTTAGGTTATATTCAGTCTTGATTCAGTGTTAGTTTACGGGAACGTCTAGCCAGGCAGCCAGTGGGGAGCCCGGCAAGATGGCTGGCAGGGAGGCTGGGAGACGCGGGGATTGACTGGCTGAGTGGCTGGGAGGCTGGGAGACTTGGGGATTGACTGGCTGGCTGGCTGGCAGGGGGTGCGGCTGGCAGGCTGGCAGGCAGGCAGGGAAGGCGGCTGTGGGCTGGCTGGGAACATTTTAAAGGCACGGGTTGGCGGCGGAGTTAACGTTGCTCTGCTCTTCCCGGGATGCCTGGCCGCCTGGAGACTCGCGGGGGCGTCTGCTGAGCCCCGGGCGAGTGTGGGCGCCTCGGTGTGTGTGGTGGGCGAGTTAAGGACGAGTTGAGTCTCTGGTGGTGGTGCCTGGGGCTGACTGTGGGCTGACTGGCTCATGTGAAGGACCTCAAGAGTAATACAGTTAACTAAACCTCTTTTTTAAATGCTTCTTTCTCTCGTTACAGTTTTCAAAGGCCACACAGTCGTTTGGTCGGGTTTTCACTAGTTTGTTTGCCCCGTTGATGATTAGAACTCCTCATTAAACTAACCTTCTTGTTCTTAACCACCTTGTCCTCTCATCACAGTTTTCAAAGGCCACACAGTTGATTGGTCAGGAGTTTCAATAGTTCTTTTGTACTGTTGATGATTAGAACGCTCATTAAACTAACCTTCTTGATCTTAACCACTTTGTCCTCTCATCACAGTTTACAAAGGCCAAAAAAATGATTAGTCAAGTCATCATGGGTATCCACTACTTTTAAAGGCTCTAGTTGAAGTTAGACGGATTTGTAAGGATGTTCAATGGTTGCAGTGACAGATGAACGACATTTCTGCATTATTTACGCGAGGAAACACTCTTGACAACCCGGCGGATCATCCCCGTGGCCTTTGACAATTAGTCGTGGTGAGAGACCAAAGTGTTTCTGAATACCGGCCAAGACAAGACGAATGGGAACGAAACACTTAGGAACACGAGACTTTCTGACACGAGGCTGATCAAAAGGAGCATCCAGTGACTCACGCCAAGAAAGTATCGTACCATTGGAACTAAAATTATCATTATTATTATTATTATTATTATTATTATTATTATTATTATTATTATTAAAAGAGAGAAAGGGGAGGTTAGTAAAGGAGCATAAAGGAACACAAAGAAAGGACAAACCTAGTATATGTAAGAGCTAGAGGGGGAAAGTTTAATAAAGGAACACAAAGGAAGGATTAACTGAACCATTTGAGGGAGAGGGAAGGTTAGTAGAGGAACATAAAGGAACACAAAGGAAGAACAAACTAGTATATGTAAGAGCTAGAGGGGGAAAGTTTAATAAAGGAACACAAAGGAAGGAATTAAGTGGATCATTTGAGGGAGAGGGAAGGTTAGTAGAGGAACGTAAAGGAACACAAAGGAAGGACAAACTAGTATATGTAAGAGCTAGAGGGGGAAAGTTTAATAAAGGAACACAAAGGAAGGATTAACTGAACCATTTGAGGGAGAGGGAAGGTTAGTAGAGGAACATAAAGGAACACAAAGGAAGGACAAAATGTGGATTTGAGAAAGGGGGTTAAGGAAGGAGGGAGGCAGAAAGAAATATAAAGGAATAAAAAAGAAGAACAAACTAGTGAGGAAGTTAATAAAGATGTATAAATGAACATTATTATTATTATTTTATTATTTATTTATTTAACTTCTATTTTATTTTATTTTAGGGGAAGATAAAGAAGGACGTGGGAAATAAGATGTTTTACTTTATTTATTTTTTTACTTATTTCTTTGCTTATTTGTTTATTTATTTATTTATTTGTTTATTTATTTATTTTTTGTGTCTTTGGTCAGCCTCTTTCACTAAAAACAAAAAGAAAATATGAAAGAAGAGAGACAGAGAGAGAGAGGAACATTGAAATTTTCCAGGACACACGGCCACTGACCCTGCGTGCAATGGCGACCAGGCACACACACACACACACACACACACACACACACACACACACACACACACACACACACACACACACACACACACACACACACACACACACACACACACACACACACACACACACACACACACACACACACACACTCACTCTTCTTCCTACATTTTTGGATGGACGCTTTTTTTCCTCCTTTTAGACTTTCCCTTTTTCCTCCAATTTTCCCCTTTTCTCTAAATTTCCCCCCCTTTTTTTTTTTACCTCAAATTCCTTCCCCTTTTTCCTCTCAGACTTCAAAAATTCTTCTCTTTTCTTGAAACTTTCTTCGTGTCCCTTAAATTTCTTCCTCTTTCCGCCTAAAATTTCCTTGTTTTTCCTTCAGCATCTGTCCTTTTATTGAAAATTTCCCGCCATTTTCCTTCAGAGCAGATTAGTAGAGAAAGAGAATCACAAACTACTTATAACATAGGCTTGTAATTTTAAATGGTTTGCTCTCTCTCTCTCTCTCTCTCTCTCTCTCTCTCTCTCTCTCTCTCTCTCTCTCTCTCTCTCTCTCTCTCTCTCTCTCTCTCTCTCTCTCTCTCTCTGCGTTTCTTCCTCCTGGTAATGCAGAATCCTTGTTAAACTAACACTGGAACCACGAAAATAACACAGAAAGTTGAAATTGATCAGAAAAATTATAAGCTTTCACTTTTAAACACATTATTGATTGACTCGCCGCCACTGTATAGAAATTGTTTATGAAAGTTTAGAGGAGGAAAGGAAGTGTAAGGATTTAGTGTCTTATCTATAGTTACTTATGTTGCATGATTACCGTGGGAGTCGTAAATGAATAGAAATGCAAAATGGATAGATAGATAAAGGTTGAATGGGTGAAAATAAACTGAAGTGAAAGAAATGGGTGGGTAAAGTAGAATTAGGTAGAATATGATGATGAAATAAGGAAGTGAAATAAAGTTGAAATATAATAAGATGGAAGTACTGAAATAGAGATAAAAGAAATAGACGAAGAAAATGAAATATGATAAAGCATAATACCGAAATAAGTAAACAAAATTAAGTTAAATAGAAAAAAATTTAAAGTGAAAGAAAAAAAAAGGAAGGAATTTGAGGTAAAAAAAAATGAAAAAAACAAACACAAATTACTAAATAAACAACTAAACAAATGAGCAAAACAACGACAAAGATGGTGGCAGAGAAGGGAGACGCCTGTACCACCAATAAAAAAAAAAAAAAAAAACAACAATGCTGACCTTTGACCTTCCAAGTTTACGAGTACAGGAAGGAACTGAGAGCTTGGCAACTGAGATACTGTAGCCCCTCCTTCTGTACTCCCCATTATTCCTCAGCTTTATGGCTCATGTACAGTGGAAGTCCTAAGTTGTGTCCTTCTTCGGCGCCACCATGAACCGTAACCAGCTTGCACTTCCCCTCTCTTCCTCTTCGTTGCTTAAACCTTTCGAACTCGATCTGGTTACAGTTGGTCATAGCGACGAAGGACAAAATTTATGCCCTGGACAGTATGTAGAAGGGACAGGATGTTTTCATGATTCTATTGGTAGTTAAACGTGATTCTGCTTCTTTCTTTAGCATATTCTTTTGGGTTTTTAAGGGTGTTTTCATGATTCTACTGACAGTTTAATAGTGGTTTTACATCGTATAACAAACTAATGGAGGTTATTTTGGGTTTTCAAGGGTGTTTTTATGATTCTAGTGGTAGTTAAACATGATTCTGCTTTTCCAGGTTTAGCAGACTCTATTGGGTTTTTAAGGATGTTATCA
>NC_087187.1:3317500-3320000 GCF_035594125.1 Scylla paramamosain
CTGAAGGAAAGAAGAGAGGGAAAGGAAGGGAAGAGGAGGAAAATAGAAGGAATAGAAGGAAAAAAATACCAAAGACAGAGAGGGAGGAGAAGGAAAGAGGGGAAGGAAAGTGACAAGGAAGAGAACTGGAAAGAGAGAGAGAAAGAGGGAGAGAAAAAGAAAAAAAAAGAAAAATAAATACCAAAGAAGTGAAAAAGAAAAATAGTAAATAAAGGAAGGGAAGAGAAGGCAAGAGAGGAGTGCCATGAAGGGGAAGTACCCGGGGGGGAGGGGGGAAGGAAGAGGATAGGGGGTCTCAAGGTCAGGGGATGTGTGTGTATGTATATGTGTGTGTGTATGTGTGTGTGTGTGTGTGTGTGTGTGTGTGTGTGTGTGTGTGTGTGTGTGTGTGTGTGTGTGTGTGACTCGCTCAATACCTTCCTGTGTGTGTGTGTGTGTGTGTGTGTGTGTGTGTGTGTGTGTGTGTGTGTGTGTGTGTGTTACTGTAGGTATGCTAAGTGTCTGCTAGGTTTACTTAAAATTTTGGTGAAGGGAAAGAAAAACAGAGAGGAAATAAAGATAGATGGGAGAGGAAAGGTGGGAGATATAGGGGAGAGGGTAGATGAGATAGGAAAGAAAAAGAGTGAGAGAGAGAGATGGAATAGGAAAGGAAGAGGGGAATGGAAGGTAGAAGAAGAGATAGAAGAGGGAAAGAGAAGGATAGGAAGGAAAGGAAAAAGGAAAGGATAGGAGAAGAAGAGAGAGAGAAAAGGAAGGAAAAAGAAAGATAGAAGGGAAGGAAAACGAAGAAATGAAGGAATTATAAAAATGAAACAGATAAAAGGGAGAAATGGAATACAAGGAAGGAAACAAAGAAGAGGAAGAAAAGAAAGAAATAGGAAGACTCTAGAACGGGAAATGAAAAGGGAAAATTAAAAGAAATAAAGAAATGGAAAGGATTAGAATGAAGGAAGGGAACTAGTGAAGAGATGATGAAGAGATAGATGAAGGGATGATGATAATAAGAGGAGGAGGAAGAGGAGGAGGAGGATAAAGGAGAGATGCCGGAAGATGAGAGAGGAAATAAGGAACTGAAGAGAGGAGGAGGAAGAGGAGGAAGAGGAAGGAATGTGGAATGAAGAGATGGATTAAAAAAACAACAAACTAAGAGAGAGAGAGAGAGAGAGAGAGAGAGAGAGAGAGAGAGAAGGATCGTGATGGAGGAAGGAAATGAAACATGGTGAAAGAAATGAAGACGAAGGAAGAAGAAGAAGAAGAAGAAGAAGAAGAGAGGTATATTAAACCAAGAACTTAAGGTGATGAAGAAGAAGAGGGAGACAAGGAAGATGGAGGAGCGGGACATGGGAGGAAAGAAGAAGAGGAGGAGGAGGAGGAGGAGGAGGAAGAGGAGGAAGAGGATCATGCAGGGAGCGGAACACAGTGAACTCTAACCAAGATGAAGCTTTGTATAATGACTCCTCCTCCTCCTCCTCCTCCTCCTCCTCCTCCTCCTCCTCCTCCTCCTCCTCCTCCTCCTCCTCCTCCTCCTCCTCCTCCTCCTCCACGATGTATTGGAAGTGGTGGAGATGAGTCTTAGAAGTTTCTGTTTAGGCAAGGACTCTCACCCCCTTCCCTCCCCCCCATAGAGAGAGAGAGAGAGAGAGAGAGAGAGAGAGAGAGAGAGAGAGAGAGAGAGAGAGAGAGATTAGCAAGGTCACAAAGCTTGTCTTGTCTGACGTCATTACCTGTCCAATTAACCTCTCTCTCTCTCTCTCTCTCTCTCTCTCTCTCTCTCTCTCTCTCTCTCTCTCTCTCTCTCTCTCTCTCTCTCTCTCTCTCTCTCTCTCTCTCTCTTTCAAACTTCCCCCGGGTGTGTGTGAAGGGGAACAAAAGGGAGGAAAGGAAGAGGAGAAGGAGGTGGAGGAGGAGGAGGAGGAGGAGGAGGAGGAGGAGGAGGAGGAGACGTGGTCGATAGGGTAGACTTGTGCTATAGTACTCTCTCTCTCTCTCTCTCTCTCTCTCTCTCTCTCTCTCTCTCTCTCTCTCTCTCTCTCTCTCTCTCTCTCTCTCTCTCTCTCTCTCTCTCTCTCTCTCTCTCCCTTACTCTACACCTCTTCTCACCCCTCTCCTCTCCTCTCACTCGCTCTCACTTCACTGCAGGAAGAAGGAATTGATACTGAGAGAGAGAGAGAGAGAGAGAGAGAGAGAGAGAGAGAGAGAGAGAGAGAGAGAGAGAGAGAGAGAGAGAGATGGTTTCTTATGAATGGAAATAGGCTTCATAACATTTTTTCCCTTGTGTGTGTGTGTGTGTGTGTGTGTGTGTGTGTGTGTGTGTGTGTGTGTGTGTGAGAGAGAGAGAGAGAGAGAGGAGGGTGATGAATGGAGGGAAACAAGGTCAGGGGTCACACACACACACACACACACACACACACACACACACACACACACACACACACACACACACACACACACACAATGCATGATATATCTTTGACCTTATATGATAGAGAGGTTAGAGGAG
>NC_087187.1:3325000-3330000 GCF_035594125.1 Scylla paramamosain
ACTACTACTACTACTACTACTACTACTACTACTACTACTACTGGATTCTGTACTACTACTACTATTACTACTAGTACTACTGGATTCTGTACTACTACTACTACTACTATTACTACTACTACTACCACTGCTACTACTACTACTACTGGATTCTGTACTCTACTACTACTACTACTACTACTACTACTTCTACTGCTACTACTACTACTACTACTACTACTACTACTACTACTACTCTACTACTACATTTTACTACTACATTTTACTACTACTTTTACAACCAGCATTACTTCTACTCTACTACCACCACCACCACGACTAGCACAACTACTACAGTCACCACCACCACTACCACCACCACCGCCACTACCTCCACCACCACCGCCGCCAGAATCAATAGCAGGATACAGAGGCACACCCCGCCCCCCTTCCTCCACTTTCCCCTCCTCCTCCCCTCCCCCTTCTCTTCCCCTTCCAGCCAGCAAGGGAGAGAGAGAGAGAGAGAGAGAGAGAGAGAGAGAGAGAGAGAGAGAGAGAGAGAGAGAGAGAGAGAGAGAGAGTTAAATATTAAGCTAATAAGAATCTGTGTGTGTGTGTGTGTGTGTGTGTGTGTGTGTGTGTGTGTGTGTGTGTGTGTGTGCGTACGGGGAACTTCCACGTACATATATTTAAGTTAAGAAAAAGAAAATTCAACGAAAAGTAAATAAAAATAAATGAAAAATTACGTTTTTTTTTCCTGCAGGCTTATTTTCTTGATTCAAATATTTTCGTTAATAAACTTATTCTTCCTTCCCTCCTTCCTTTCTTCCTTCCTTCCCTCCCTTCCTTCCTCTTCTTCTTTCCCTCCTTCCTTATCTTTCTTCTTCATTCCCTTCCTCTTCCCTTTTCATTCTTTTCCTTCATTCCGTCCTTCATTCCTTCTTCCCTTTTCCTTCCCTCATTCCTTCTTTTCGTACTTTCCCTTCCTTCATTCCTTCTTTTTCTCTTTCCTTTCCTTCATTCCTTCATCCCTTCCTTCTTCTCTTCCTTCATTCCTTCTTTTTCTACTTCCTTTTCTTCATTCTTTTTTCCCTTCCTTCTTCTCTTCCTCCTCTCTTTCCCCTCCGCCCTCTTTCCTTTCTTCTCACTTCCCTCCCTCCTTCCCTTCTTCCCTCCCTTCCTCCCATCCTCCCTCCCTTTTAAGACATGCGGACAGACTGACACACGAAAGAAAAATTACCCGAAAGAAAAGAAAAGAGCAAAAAAAAAAAGAAAAAGGAGGAAGAAACAAAAATCATATAAAAAGTGGCGTCTGGCAACTTAATTTTTTATACCAAACGTAATAGTATTTCTCTCTCTCTCTCTCTCTCTCTCTCTCTCTCTCTCTCTCTCTCTCTCTCTCTCTCTCTCTCTCTCTCTCTCTCTCTCTCTCTCTCTCTCTCTGTAGAAAGAGTGTAGGGTCATAGATAGAAAGTGATAAATCATAACCTCCTCCTCCTCCTCCTCCTCCTCCTCCTCCTCCTCCTCCTCCTCCTCCTCCTCCTCCTCCTCCTCCTCCTCCACGTGTTCTCAAGTGGATGGTTTGGTCTTACGTAGTCTTTTGAGGACCTTCCACAACTTTAGAGAGAGAGGGAGAGAGAGAGAGAGAGAGAGAGAGAGAGAGAGAGAGAGAGAGAGAGAGAGAGAGAGAGAGAGAGAGCGAGTTATCATTTCCTCACGCTTCACATTGTTTCTAGTCTCTCTCTCTCTCTCTCTCTCTCTCTCTCTCTCTCTCTCTCTCTCTCTCTCTCTCTCTCTCTCTCTCTCTCTCTCTACCTTTATTATCTCCTTTCAGTCCCTTCATGGTTTGTTCCTTTTATTTTGTTACCCTTGGCCAGTACCTCTCGCATAACAAAAGAAATCACCTCATATCTACTACAGGAGTTTAAACGAGTCTTCTCCTTCAGCCGTTTGCGTAGAGTCAAGGCCATGCACGAGTCTCCCCCAGGTGTTTCTGTCCCTTGCATCTCCTTTTGCCTCTTATCCTTTGTGGTTCTATCCTCATTCCATTCTTCCGTCTCTCTATTCCCCTCGATCCTCTTCCCTCATCTAGTTTTCTTTAAATCTTACTGTCTCCCTTCTTGCTACGTGATCAAACCATCTCATTTCTTCATCTCCATGTCTCTTTCTTAATGCATTACCCTTGTATCTTGTATCTCTCCAGTTTACGTGTTTGTATTGTGGCAGGTGACAGAGCTGTGAAGTGGCCCGGGTGCTGGTTGGCCTGTATCATCTATTGCACATGCAGATTAGGTGATAGCGGGGAGAGATAAAGGCCGGGGGAGGCGTTATCAGCGTGCGTGGGTGTGTGGGAGGAGGAGGACAAGGGGAGAGAGCTAAACTTAACGCATTTTTTTTTCCTTCTTTCTTTTTTCCGATTTTTCCTTGCCGTGTATGTGTGGGATGTGGAGAGAGAGAGAGAGAGAGAGAGAGAGAGAGAGAGAGAGAGAGAGAGAGAGAGAGAGAGAGAGAGAGTGTGATATATGGCAACCGTCTGTCAGTTGTAATTATTTATGGTAAACTTCCCGAAATTGAGGGAAAGAGAACCATGACTTATGTGCGGAGAGACAGAGAGAGAGAGAGAGAGAGAGAGAGAGAGAGAGAGAGAGAGAGAGTATTGAAAATCGTATCGTACTTCTTTTTATATTTCCTGTTATCACCGCCATGGGGTTGACTGGCTCTGTTATGGCCACCATCACTATCGCCACCATCACCACCATTACCATCACCATTACCACCATCACCATTACCGTCATCACCACTATCATCATCACCATCACCACAATTACCATTACCATCGCCACTATCACCATCATCGTCACTATTATCACCACCACCACCATCACCATACGCGCTAGTGACAACAGTAATAGTGCTAGTGTTAATGATAATGATAAAATGTTAATCCAATTATTTCAAACCCAGGCAAAACCAAACCAAACTTAACCAAAACCACACCAAACCAAACTTAACCAAACCACACCAAACCAATCCTAACAAACCAAACCAAAAACCACACCTAACCTAACCCAGCACTTGTATGAACACGCTAATGTTGTTCCAGTATCCTCATGTTGTTTATTCGCCCACAGGTGGAGGAGATACGAGAGATGATAGAGAAGATTCAAAACAATGTAGAAGAGGTTAAGAAGAAGCACAGTGAGATTCTATCCGCCCCTCAAACAGACGAGAGTAAGTGGATTATCTACTACTACTACTACTACTACTACTACTACTACTACTACTACTACTACTACTACTACTACTACTACTACTACTACTACTACTACTATGCTGTTTCTTACATTGTCTTTTACGTATTCTATGGTTCGTTGTTGTTGTAGTACGTATTATTATTGCTGTTGCTACTACTATCTCTCTCTCTCTCTCTCTCTCTCTCTCTCTCTCTCTCTCTCTCTCTCTCTCTCTCTCTCTCTCTCTCTCTCTCTCTCTCTCTCTCTCTCTCTCTCTCTCTCTCTCTCTCTCTCTCTCTCTCTCTCTCTCCATATCTTATCACAATGCCTCACCCTACTGACCTTTTCTCTCCCCATCATAACAACCCTCACTTCCTTCCCCTTCCTCACCCGTCACCCATCACCGTTCACTCACCATTCATAGTCAAGTGCCTCATTTCACTCACTGATGGATGGCGTTCTAATATTGTGGTTATTTCCCTTCCATTTCCATCTCCATATTTTGTTTCTGCTCATCAGTCAGGCTGTAATGAAGTTTTCGTGTCATTTCTCACTTATTGTTGTTTTCTTGTTGTTTTTGTTGTTTTTCTTTTGTTTTTTCATTCATGTTTTGTTTTTTTACGTAGGGGTTCATTGTTTTGCTTTCTTTTAGTGTCATTTTGTTTTTGTTATTTCTCACATTCATTTTTTTTTCTTCTTTTCTTGTTTTTTCTTACTTGGGATTCATTGTTTTGTTTTGTTTTCACTTAGTCACTCAGTTACTTTGCTCACTAGTCTTGTTTCTTTAATTCTTCACTAACCCATACTCACTCACTCATTCACTCATTCACTCACTCATAATAACTTCAGCAACTGTGTGAAAGAAATAGAACTTTTAACATGTATAAGACTGATTAATATTCCTTCAGTTCTTTCATTCATCCCTTCATTCATTCATTTATTCATTCTTTCTTTCCCTCTTTCTTTCTTTCTTAATATTCCTTCAGTTCTTTCATTCTTTCATTTATTCATTCTTTCCTTCATTCATTCCTTCCCTCCTACTTCATTCTTTCATCATTTCTTCTAGCCCTCTTGAAAACCCAGAAGATACCACACTTCTCACTCACTCACATAATCACTCTCCTCACTTATTCAGCTTTCCCTTACTCTACCCTCCCTCACTCTTACCATTCTATCACTGCTGTAGTAGAAATACAGTAGTAACGGTAGCAGCAGCAGCAGTAGTATTAACAGTAGTAGAATATAGTAGAAACATCACTCTTCTCACTCCCTCACACTAATCCTCCTCTCTGTCTCCCCACAGAGGTGAAGCAGGAGCTCGATGACATGATGACTGACATCAAGAAGACTGCTAACAGAGTCCGAGCTAAACTTAAAGGTGAGTCTTGTGTCAACCTTATCTGTCATCACTCATATTTCATCATTTTCAGCCAAGTATAATAGATGATGCAGAAGATGGTGATGCTGTGATGACCCCTGACAGAACCACCTTGAAGAAGATAATAACATTAGAAAATAGGGGTTGGTACAAGAAGCCATCTGTTTTACACGTGGCAGTCCCTGTATAGAATATGCCTACCTTTTGCCACCTATCATCCCATCCATAAACTTGTCTAGTCTTCTTTTAAACCTTCTTTTAAACCTAATGACTTGGCACTAACAGACCAATTAAGAAAAGGCAAAATGATATTACTGCTATTACTACTGTACATCTAGCACTTTTAAAAATTGAATTGAAAGCCAAAAGTAACAAGGTAAGGAGAGAGAGAGAGAGAGAGAGAGAGAGAG
>NC_087187.1:3332500-3410000 GCF_035594125.1 Scylla paramamosain
ACAATTCTGAACATGTATATTTTTCTCTCCATTTTCTGTTGTATTTCACATCATTCCCACTTTAAATAGAAAAGATCAAGCATATAATGTTTTGCTGTTATGTTTTGTTTATTTACACACTTGTTACACGAGTATTTACTGTGTTGCATTGTGTTTCATGTTGCAGGCATTGAATTGAAGATATTTGCATTGAGTTCACCTTCAGTTCACTTACATCAACACTTGCATTAGTTACATTTATATATATTCTACACTTTTCATTGTTCTCTCTACTTAAATAACTAAAAGTGACTGATTTACCTTCCCTTTCTTTCAGGCATTGAACAGAGAAGCTTTTTGTTTAATATTACCTTTAGTTCACTTAGATTTTATATTTGCATTAGTTACATATACTTAGTACATTACTTATTGCTTCCTTAACCTTGATAATTCAACAAGTGTTTGATTTACCTTCCCATTCTTGCAGACATTGAACAGAGAAGCATTGCATTTAATATTACCTTTAGTTTACGTAAATTAGATACATATACACTTCTACACTTTTCATTGCTCTCTCTCTACTCTAAATAACAAGAACAAGTATCTAATCTACCTTCCCATTCTTTCTTGCAATAAACAGAGAAGCATTGCATTTAATATCTACCATTACGTCACTTACATTACGTACATATAGACTCCAACTCTTACCATTGCTGTGTCTGATCTACCTCCTCACCCTTGCAGTCATTGAACAGAACATCGAATCTGAGGAGCATGTGAGCAAGGCCAGTGCAGACCTCAGGATAAAGAAGACACAACATTCCACTCTCAGCCGCAAATTTGTGGAGGTGATGACTGAGTACAACCGCACACAGACTGACTACCGTGAGCGCTGCAAGGGAAGGATACAGAGACAGCTGGAAATCAGTGAGTACCGTGTGATAGACTAGAGGAAGCTGGGATGGCTGAGAGGAGGGATAAGAGGGGCTATGGAAAGTGATGGGAGGGGAAGAGAGGGAGTTTTGAAGGTAAAGGAATGAATGGAGGAATTATGAGGTTACAGGAAGGGAGAGAGGAGTAACTGTGAGATTTTAAGGAAGGAGAGAGGAGAAATGAGGGTGCAGGAAGGGAGAGAGGAAAAATTGTGAGGTTATAAGGAGGGAAGAGAAGAAATTATTAAACTACGGAGAGGAAGATAAATGACAAGAGTACAGGGAGGGAGAGAGTCAAAATTATGAAGATACAGGAAAGGAAAGAGGAGTAAATTTGAGGTTACAGGGAAAGGTATAAATTTTAGGGTACAAGAAGGGAGAGAGGAGAAACTATGTTGATATTTATTGATGGTGTGTGATGCTACCAAAATATAAATGGTGGTGTGGGATGCATGGCTGTGTTGGCACTGGTGAGTCTTGTAATGCTGGGCTGTGGTGTCTGAGTGTAGCACATACTGAGCCACCCCCTCCTCCCTCTCCCCGAGCACAGCGGGACGCAACACCACCAGTGAAGAGCTGGAGGACATGCTGGAGCAGGGCAACCCAGCGGTCTTCACACAGGGGGTGAGTCGCTGCTGCCTTGGGTTTGCTTGGGTCAGGTGGAATTAGTTTGCTATTTATCCAGTTTTTTTCTTTTTCTTTTCTTTTTTTAATGTTGATTATGGTGCAAAATAAAATCAAAATCATTTTTTTTGTTTATCCTTTTTTCTATTTATTTTTTTTAAGTGAACCATTCTTTCCTTTTGTTTTGTTTAGGTGAAAGTAGTTTGTCACTTATCCAGCTTTCTTTTTTCTCTTTTCTTTTTTCATTATTTTTTCAGGTGTACATTATGGTGAGAAGGGAAAGTGAACCATTCTTCCCTTTGGTTTGATTAGTAGGTGAAATTACTTTGCTATTTACCCAGCTTCCCATACTCTCTTACCATTCTCATGATTCAGAGGACTTTGGTACAGCATTGCCTTCCCACAGATTATCATGGAGACTCAGCAGGCCAAACAGACCTTGGCGGACATCGAGGCTCGACATGAAGACATTGTCAAACTGGAGACTTCAATCAGGGAGCTCCATGACATGTTCATGGACATGGCGATGCTTGTGGAGAGTCAGGTGAGCTCCCTCCAGTGTGCCTCTGCTTCTCCTCCTGTCTCTCTCTTCCTTCTTCCTTCCCTCCTACTTCTCTCTTCCTTCCTCCTTCCCTCCTCCTCCTCCTACTTTTATCTCCATCAAGGTCTAAGGAACCACCACCAAATTCTCAGTTTATATTTATCTCCAGCTATTTGTCAGAACTTTTTTGCAGTTAGAATATAAAGAAAAGTTTGTGTATTTTTGAGTGCACCATCTTATGACATGTTCTTCCTAAGAGAGATGAAAGAAACCAGCCTCTGCTGCTTTTACTTTCTACACAAGTTACACTCATACACTTTGAACTTGTAGTAAATAAAAGAAGCATAAAAATATCTTAGCAGAATTTATCATGTTACATTCTGTACTAATTATAATCTTGGCACATTTTATACCAATACATTAAATTCAGTACAGATGCAAGAGCCTGGCATGTTGTAATGTGGCTCACAGGTGCACAGCTTGCCCTGCCAAATGCCTGCCCTCACTGGTGTGGTCTGGACTGGGGCAAGTAGTGTCTGTCAGTGGGTCACGTTACAGAGTTCCCCTAATACTTGCTGCCTTAATTTGATGGCAGCTTATTCAATTTCTGCTGTGTAAAGTACTTGATGCACAGCTCCATATGATCCCATTGTTGTGGCACATAAGATCAATCTAAAAAAAAAGAAAATGATGTAACAAAAAGATAATCAGTTAATGAGTCCCACATGGTTCCTTATTCCTGAAGATTTTAGCCTCCCCCTGCTGCCTGTGCTGACTCCAGTGACCCAGCGCTTGGAATCAGCAAGGGGCGGCCTGCTAACTCACAACTAACTCTTTTCTAACTCACCAATTGTAAGACTTTTTTTAATCTCATCCTCAGCAAGACTTGTATTCAGACTACTCACAGTTCTTTCAAGCTTCACTAGAGATTAAAGATAACCTTGGTTTTAAAAGTAATATTAACCTTTACAGTGACTAAAAAATAACCTTAAAAGTTGAGTGATAATTGTAGCATTTTAAGGTGTAAGTCTAACCCCACCATGTGCCTTGTTGTCCCTTACTGAACACTCCTCCTTCCTCTCATTATTCAGATCTTTATTTCACAGTGTGCTTTGTGTCTCCAATACACACTTTTCCTACGAGGTGTTCAGACACTCTGCTCTCTCTCAGGTGTAATCATACCTTCAGTATTCACAGTTGACACAAGGTAATCCAGCCCCTCTTAGCCTACAACACTACCCACTAAGCACAAGTGTAGCCTAAGTCTGTTTCTTCCACAGCTGAGTGATTTTCTCCCTTGATGAATTAACATGAATTAAAACTTATATTATTCTTGTGTGTAGCTTTAAGTTGGGTGAGGGAGAGGAGTGGCTGTGGCTGGGGGACTGCCTCTCCTCTGTGCTACTAATATTATATGAGAAAGACATCATGTTCTCCCTTATAAGAGACCCATGGATGATTCAATTCAGTAGTGCATCTTTATAGTAAGTTAAGTGTAATTCCCAACCTGCTCGTTGCCAGAAAAGGGGTAGATACAAAGGGATTTCATTATTTACTGACATAATCCCAAGTGTGTTCCTCATTATAATACATTTAAACTATGGCTCATTCCCACCACACAAAGTTACGATGCAGGTGATGAAGGTATGCTAATGGGGACGCCTGTGAATTAATGTACTCACAAGTTTAAAGAAGTTTCATCCCAAGTTGCAGTGACATATATATTGTTGTTGTTGTATATGGCGAGGCAGTCTTCCCAGCACACCACTCCTAAGGGTTCTCTTCACTGATATAACTAACACTAGGATTAGCACTATACTATAAGTTATCTTTACTTACTAACTTATGACTATAATTACTCTATATTTGCTACTATTATTGTTATTATTATTGCTGAATGAAGTGCCCTTTTATACTTGTTGCAATAGTGTGATATGAGCTCTCAAAGTTGCCAATCAGATAAGAGTGTGAGGTGGAAGTTCCCCAGAGATTTCGTTTAAGAGGAAATGCAAAATTGAAGCTTAACATTAAATGTGAAGTTGTAGTAAGGCGGAAGTCTGACCCGTGACTCGCCTGTGGCAATGACCGAGGCCGGCGGCGGGGCCTGTCGGTGCAGGTCGGGTCACCAGGCAGGTCACGGCAGGTTGATCAATAAAAGCAAACATCTTTCCCCCTAGTGAACACCCCCATGCCCTTCCCCATTCCTTCTGTGCCCCTGCTTTGTCTCGCTCTCCTCCCGCCTCACTCCTGCGTGCGAGCGTGTGGACGCGTGTGTGCGTGTGTTGGTGTTCCTGGGAGATGGAGTCCCTTCCCTCTCCTCTCCCCACCTCCCCTCTCACAGCCATGAGCTCAGGATGGCCATGGCTGCAGGCACACACTCACTCATGTACAAACACAGTGGATGAATATTGAGTCACTGAAGCTGAGGAAGAAAAACAAGGAAATATTGCATAAAAACTTAATATTACCTAGTGACTTCAGTGTTTCAGAACCATAAGAGACTCAGGACAAAGAATAACACAGCAGTTTGCACCCCTCAGCACTGCATTCAGACTGACTATGAGTGCCGAGTCTTGGGATGAGCCTAGAGTGTGGAGGTGAGGAGAGAGAGTGAGTGGGACAGATGCTGCCTTGCCCACCTTGACTGACACTGTTGATTGCTTGGCTTAGGGCGGTGGTGGCTGCAGCAAGGCTCTCCCCACACCACCTGGAGACCTGCCACTGTTATCAACCCACCACTGCTGCCTATAGGGACATTTCAAAAGGACACAGTAATCATAACCCCATCTCATGACCCCAAACACTAAACCACTGTAAATAAAGACACAGTAATAGACGTCAGTATCTCCTTGACTTGTCTACTGAACGTCTAGTTAAAATGTAAATTCCTGCACCAAATGTCCCTCTGCCATCATGACGCAGGCAATCAGCGATAGTGGCAGTGCTCCTCTCTCATGTCCTTGGGTGTTGGCTGTGCGGTGTTGGTGTGTTTGCCTGGGTGTTGGTGGTGCCTCTGCCCTCCATATCCGCCCACTCATGATGCACGAGTGGCTCTCCTACACGTGGAGGTGTGTCTGTCTGCCTGTCTGTGTGTCTATCCCCTTGCATGAACCCCTTGTGTGGGTGTGTGTGGGTGTGTGTGTGTGTGTGTGTGTGTGTGTGTGTGTGTGTGTGTGTGTGTGTGTGTGTGTGTGTGTGTGTGTGTGTGTGTGTGTGTTGAGTGCTAGTTTGGGTGTGTGGGTGAGAGCACAAGTACGTAACTCACATGATTTGAGTTGAGTGTAAGTCCCTCACTTTTGTAGCTCGTCTGACTTTTATTGATTTTGTTTATCTATTTATTTATTTTTCTTAATGAAGCTGTGTGGTTTTGTACATCTGGTACGTGAGCCACGTCAGAGCAGCTCAAGAATTCCTTTTGAGATTTCTATCTATTTGTGACTCTCTCTCTCTCTCTCTCTCTCTCTCTCTCTCTCTCTCTCTCTCTCTCTCTCTCTCTCTCTCTCTCTCTCTCTCTCTCTCTCTCTCTCTCTCTCTCTCTCTCTCTCTCTCTCTCTCTCTCTCTCTCTCTCTCTCTCTCTCTCTCTCTCTCTCTCTCTCTCTCTCTCTCTCTCGACCGTCCCAGCCTGTAGTCTGTCGCTGTGCAGTAAACAGAAGCATGTCACGTCCCTCCCTCTCCTCCAGCCAAGCATTTTCTTTGTAAATACTCTGCCTTCCCTTAAACATTAACATCCCACATGTAATATCCCAAACAATAAATTACTGACATTTTTTTATGTCCACATGTATTTGCCTGACAAGAATTATATAAATGATAATAGTAATGAGAGTTTTGCTAATAATTTTTTGGATGAATGGACTTTTAGAGACTTGTTTTTTTACCATATAGACTGGAAGACTGACAGACTGGTGTGGTGTGTAGTGTCTGGTGATGAGTCAGGTACTGTGTGGATTGGTGTAGCTTTGTATATTGCTTGTATGAATGCTGAAAATAACAATAATTAAATCTTCACGTTCAAAGGGAGAGAGAAAAAATTAAAACCTTGATGAGTTAGAAGCCATGGGACGTTTCATAAAAGTCAGTGAAGAATGCTTGACGTAAAACTGAAAAAATAGATAATGAAAATCAAATAATAAACATATATGAGCCACGGATGTCAATACTCTATGACTGTATTGATAAATATGACAAAAAATTTCAAAACCAGCATGTAAACTGTTTAAAGCTGCCAATATATATATATATATATATATATATATATATATATATATATATATATATATATATATATATATATATATATATATATATATATATATATATGTGTGTGTGTGTGTGTGTGTGTGTGTGTGTGTGTGTGTGTGTGTGTAGGAAAAGTAACACATATAGAACATTCACCCAAAATAAGTACTCACTACTTACAGCCACATAGGAACTCAGATGGATGAATAGATTTGTGTCAGAAGAATATTAAGATGGCATCCCTGACTAGAAGCAAGTGGCAGTCCAATGGCAGGAGAGGCTGTGGCCGGCTAAATGTATAGCAGAAGTAATAAAAGTGTTCAATAAAGATAAGAGGCAGTCGTGTACTGTGTATAGAAGAGTAGGTGTGTGTGTGTGTGTGTCAGTTATTGGATAGAAATGGTAAAAAAAAGGGATTTATAAAGAGGAAAAGGTAATATGATACATGCTTGTGGGGAGAGAGAGAGAGAGAGAGAGAGAGAGAGAGAGAGTCATATTTTAAAAAGGAAAAAAATTGTGTAAGGATTGATGTGTGTGTGTGTGTGTGTGTGTGTGTGTGTGTAGCTGGGGGTCACCTGTGGGAGCTGCATGGAGGCAGCCCCGCCCTCCAGCGCAGCAGCCGTGCCAAGGTGACTCGCAGACAATGGTGTTGTCAGTGGCATCTCTCATTGAAGCATCAGTGTTGGTGTCTGTCAGTGTTTGGTGTTGCAAGCTGCTGCCTTGAGCCACCCTCAGACCCTCACACACCAAGTCACACCAGCCACACCACTACATGAAAAGCCTCACTCAGCTGGACTGTATTGTGTACATACTCTATAGATATAGGCAGTAAGACAGCCTAACTCACTCAGTACCCAAGACTCACAGCAAACTGAGCCCTGTAGAATAGAGTAACATCACTTTAGGGTCAGTCTTCCTCTGCCACCCTCAGCAATGCAGTGTTGTTGCAGGATGGCTGTTCACAGTGGTGGAATGCTCTACTGCAGTGCCCATTCTTGTAGTCCAATAGAAAGAGGTTTTGTAGTGATGGTGTGATGGTCAGTATATTTTTTCCTTGAGGTGGTTGTAAGGTTCAGCTTGTGTGTTCCTAGAGATTCCAGTTACCGTGGTGCATGGACGAGACACTAAACATGCAAACCTCAGAGTCAAGCGTTCCTCTAAGCATTGCCTCTCATTCTTGCTGTGAAGCGGTGTGGGTGAGGGAGGAGGACCAGGGATGGGGGTGTGGTGGGCCTTCTCACACCCCATAGCTGTGTATTTGCATGCCTCATTGCCACCCCAGGCTGTGCCCCAAACACTCCTGGCCTCCTCCCACAAAGCCCTGAGAGTCGCCAGGCCCTCACCGCCTTCACTCTAACTGGAGTCTCTGAGGTTTACAGTCCCTTACAGTAACCCTATTTTTGACCCACCTCACTAGGGGGAGACGATAGAGTGCGTAGATAGAGTGCGCATGAGGGGCAGTGTGTGCGCCCCCACCGCCCTCAGTGACACCTAGTGCAGGCAGTGTGTGTATGTATGTGCGCCCACTCCTGTGTGCGCCTGGCTGGGAGCTGGTGCAGTGTCTGTGTGTACATGTACGTGTGTGTATATGCGTGTGTTGATAAGCGTGCGCGTGTGTACGTGTGCGGTGCCAGGCGTAGGTGACCTGTACATAGTGGCCCCTGTGTGCCGGCATGCTCAGGACACATGGGGGTTGGTGTCTTCCTGTGTTACTAGAGGAATGATCTCATCTAGACTTTAAACATTTATTTATTTATTTATTTTTTTTTATCCCCCGGGAGAGCGAGGCGGCCCCGCCCCCTCTGTCCCGAGGCCATGGGGCGCCCCGCTCGCCGGTGCTTCTAGATAATTGACTCCTGGACGTGAGAAGGCAACAGACTGATTCATAAAGTGTCTGGAGTATTTACATATACTTTTTTCTCTGCTGTTCAAAATAGTGTGGTTCTTTTTTTCGTGATGTGTTCTGTCTCTGGCTGCGGGTCTGTGGCGCGTTGCCCGGGGCCGCCGCCACACACACGCCACACAGCTGCACAGACGTCATATCTGTGTTGGTGTCTAGTAGCAGCCATCACCATCAGGATCTTTTTTTTCTCTCTCTTTTTTCTCATGTTGTGATTGTTGCTGAGTGTGTCAACATTAATTGTTTTTTGTGTCTCTTTGCCTCTCTCCTCTATGCCTGCTTCCCTCACCAACCCACGATTGACCGCTCAACCACCACCACTAGGGGGAGATGATTGATAGGATTGAGTATCACGTAGATCAGTCCGTCGAATATGTGGGGAAAGCTATGGAGGACACTAAAAAGGCACTTAAGTATCAGAGCAAAGCACGCAAGGTGAGTAACCTGCTCATTCTTTCACTTTTTTACATTATCATTGCAGCTAGATGCTAATGTATTTTTTCTTTCTCTTTTTTTCACCCTTGTTTCCTACATATATATTTGACCCATCCTGATGACCCCTCATGCAATTTTTCTCACTGATGATCTGCACGCACCCTTGCACGCTTCCTCCCGCATCCCACTGACCGTGTTTCACTTCACTGGGCATGCTGCACGCTCCCTACGGCCTCACTGGAATGTCGCACGCTTGCTACAACACTCTGCATCTTGCACGGAGGAACTTATTACTTCATTATGCTCTTATATCAACCTTCTGTGTCAATGTGTTCGATGACTTTTTTCTCCGTTTATCGAATCACTTGTTTACGTTCCTTGTTTACCACTAACGCCACATGTTCCTCCTCTGGTGTGTAATATCTTTCCACTACTCACCACCACCACCACCAAAACACCTTCACTCTGGAAACTGGTAATGGATCTCTGTCAACACCACCACCACCACCACCACCACCACTGAAACAATACTGTGTCATGACTGTCTCCTGCCCTGGTGCCTGTCTCTCTGTCCTCCCGGGTGTTTTATGCTTATTTCACACTTGACTGCTGCCGTCTCCTCCTCCCTGCCCTGACACCCTTCTCCCTGCCCTCTGCCCCTCCTTCCTCTCTCCTGACCCCACCTCACACATACACACACACTCACACACTCACACTTGTCTTGTATTAACTCTGTATGATTTGGTTATGGGTTCCTCTCTCTGTATTAACACATTACTTGGCCCTCCCTTTCATTACTGTCTTTGTGTGGTTCCTCCTCCTCCTCCTCCTCCTACTGCTGCTCCCGCTCCGCCTCACACCACTTCCCTTCCGGTCTTTCCTCTTCTCGTGTGATCTGTGTCCGCCCTCATCTCTCTGCCCACTAACATCTGATCAACATTTTGTAAAGTCCTCTTGATATGTCTTGGGTTTCTTTTGTTTTGGTTTTTCCATTTCCAAACACCGCCTCTTGTCCTTGCCATGCCTCCTCCTGTTCCTCAAATCCAACACTCCTCCTCCACCGCCTTCTCCTCCTCCTCCTCCTCCTCCTCCTCCTGTACCTCCTCCTGTCCCTCCTCCTCTTCCTCCACTAACTGATCCTCCTCCCACACCACTGTCTCTGTGTTCCGGTTCTCTGTTGTCATGACCTGTCCATCCTGTCCCATCCTACATCCTTCCCTGCACCTGTCCCCCCTGCCCCCATCCTCGGCCACAACCACAGGGTGAACTGATGAATAGGATTGAGAATCACGTACAGGAAGCTCAGGACTATGTGGACACAGCCAAACAGGACACTAAGAAAGCCATCAGATACCAAAGCAAGGCCAGAAGGGTAAGTAAACCAACGAGAATGATCAGTGAAGGCTGTGGGTGTGTGCCAACAGCAGCTGTGGTTGGGTTGCCTGGTGATTGCTTTCATTATGCTTTGTCTCTCTCTCTCTCTCTCTCTCTCTCTCTCTCTCTCTCTCTCTCTCTCTCTCTCTCTCTCTCTCTCTCTCTCTCTCTCTCTCTCTCTCTCTCTCTCTCTCTCTCTCTCTCTCTCTCTCTCTCTCTCTCTCTCTCTCTCTCATAATTTTTCTCCATGCTGTTATGTAAGTTGAGTTGATTTTTCTTTTCTTGTTTTCTCGTTTCTCTTGCTATCTCTCTCTCTCTCTCTCTCTCTCTCTCTCTCTCTCTCTCTCTCTCTCTCTCTCTCTCTCTCTCTCTCTCTCTCTCTCTCTCTCTCTCTCTCTCTCTCTCTCTCTCTCTCTCTCTCTCTCTCTCTCTCTCTTTGGGTGTTTAGCTGTTGGTGTGTTAGTCTCACTTATTATTTTATCTGTTTTTGTTATGCATATTCATCTATATCATCTCATTCCTCAATCTCTCTCTTTCACTCACATCTCTATTTCTACCTTGTCTTCACATCTAGCATATCTTCTTTTAAATTTCCTTTTTTTTTTTTTTTTTCTCTTCTCCATCATTATAACTTCATTTCTTATCTTTCGTCTTCTCCCATACCTCCACCACCACCACGACCTTCACCACCACCACCACCACCACCACGTTCTGTTGTGACGCTGTGAGTCGCGCTGAGTAGAGAGAGAAAGTTGCTGCTAAGTTTGGTCTTCATTCTGCTGATCATCATCCATTTTTTCTTGGTGACGATGATGAGGATTGCTGACGACCGATAGCGTTGTTGTTGTTGTTATTGTTGTTGTTACTGTTGTTATTGTCTGTCTATCCGTCTGTCCGTCTGTCTACCTGTCTGTCTATCTAGCTGTCTTGCAGTGCGATATTTCATGTGTTTGTCTGTCTTGTGCCCGGTGGTGTGTTGCCGCCCATCTGCCAAAAGTCTCCTGGGCCTGATATTGACACGGGTTTCGGAGTCTCTCTCTCTCTCTCTCTCTCTCTCTCTCTCTCTCTCTCTCTCTCTCTCTCTCTCTCTCTCTCTCTCTCTCTCTCTCTCTCTCTCTCTCTCTCTCTCTCTCTCTCTCTCTCTCTCTCTCTCTCTCTCTCTCTCTCTCTCTCTCTCTCTCTCTTGGTATTTTCATTATTTATGCTCTTTTTCAACTTTATTTTTTGCATTTTCTCTCTCTCTCTCTCTCTCTCTCTCTCTCTCTCTCTCTCTCTCTCTCTCTCTCTCTCTCTCTCTCTCTCTCTCTCTCTTGGTATTTTCATTATTTATGCTCTTTTTCAACTTTATTTTTGCATTCTCTCTCTCTCTCTCTCTCTCTCTCTCTCTCTCTCTCTCTCTCTCTCTCTCTCTCTCTCTCTCTCTCTCTCTCTCTCTCTCTCTCTCTCTCTCTCTCTCTCTCTCTCTCTCTCTCTCTCTCTCTCTCTCTCTCTCTCTCTCTCTCTCTCTCTCTCTCTCTCTCTCTCTCTCTCTCTCTCTCTCTCTAACACTTATTGTTTCCTCATATCTCAGTCACTTACTTCCCCAGCCTCATTCTTCCTTCTCTCTGTCTGCTGTCTGCCTCTTTCCTCTTCCTCAGCCTCGTCCTTCCCTCTAGAGAATGTTGAGTGTCTTCAGTGCAGCTTCAGAGGCAGTGTAGCTCAGTTCTCTCCTGGGTAGCTTGTCGTCTTGCTTGGGGTGCTGTAGTGGTGTGATACGTAGCTGCTGTTAGTCACCTAGATCAGACATGTATAGTTATCATTCCACGTTCTTTCTGTTCCTGCTTACATGGTTCGATGCATTGTGTTGTTGGGTTTTATAGGTTTGGTTCGTGTATTCTTCTTTATTTTGTGGGGTTTTTTTCAGTTTTGTGTCGTAGATTTCTTTTGAGGTAATAGACTAAGTGTGTTTGTGATGTTTAACTCAGTGCATTGTGAGATCAGGTGACTTTTTTTATGAGTGAGCTGCAAGTGAATATGATGCAGTGGGTACATGGGAGTGACAGTGAGATGGGAGGGCTGAGTGGTGCATGGGAGAGATGAGAGGAGGCTGAGAGGGCTGGAACATAGGAGGACATGTAAGGATAGGAATAAATGAATAAATGCAGACACTTCCTTCTTGGCCATTCTGTTTGGGAAATACTTAGGGTCAGGTGACAGAGATAAGTGGAGAATGTGTCTGTGTGTGTTGGTAGGAAGTGGTGGTGTGTGTTGCTGTGTTGTACCAGTTTGTATTGTCATTCTCTCAACTTGGATCATTTGTGTTACTTACGAGTCATTTAGAAATATCATTACATTTTTGTTATGTTAGTTACAAGTTGTTTAAAGATCTACCACTATTTATTTATTTTTATTTATTTTTTTTATTTTTTTATTTATTTATTTTTTTCAAGTTATGTAGAATTGTCACTCTTGTTGTTCTTGTTGTTGCTGCCGCTGCTGCTGTTATTGTTGTTGTTGTTATTGTTGTTGTTGGTATTCATGTTGTTGTCATAGTCTCCTAGGCTTCTCATATTGAAAGGAAGGGAATAAAATACTTGGGAAGGAATCTGTCTTTTTTCCCCATCAGTTTCCCCTCATAATTTCCTTCCTGTACATTTCCTATTTTCATTTTTATTGTGCGTATAAATTTTTTTGCGTGTGTGGAGTTTTTCTTATAGTTATCCTCCATTAACTTTTATTATTATCTCTTTTTATTTATTTTTTTTAGTTGTTATTCATTTCCTGTAGTTTTCCCTGCTTCTGTGTGTTAGTTTTATTTTGATTCCTTATATCTTGCTTTTATGTAGGTTAATTTCTCTTTACATGAATTATTATCTTTATTCTTTTGTATTCCTGTCTTTCCATGCCTATTTTACTTTCCTTCTTAATCTCTTCTTTTCTTTATATGTTTCCTCTTCACTTCACTTTGTTTGCAGTTCTTTCTTTTCTCCTTTCTGGTTATCATCATGTTATTTGTTCTCTTTTCTTTCTTTTCTCGTTTTTATTTTTTCCATTTACTTTAAACAGTCTTCATCTCAAGCCTTCATCCAGTCTTATTTCTCTTATAGTCTCTTTTTCTATTTGTCTACATCTTCTAATTTCATATTTTATTTGTCCTTGATTTATATCCCTTCATCTCTTCCTTTCTTGTCATTCTGTCAGTCTAACTTTTTTCATCATTTCTGTCTTTCCCTCTCCTCCTTCGTTCCTCCTCTTACTCTTCACCTTCCTATCAGCCTTCCTTTTTTCCTCCTTTTTTTGTCTCTCTGCTCTCTGTACCTCTCTCTGTCTTATTACTCATTAGCTTTCATCTCTGTCTTCTTGTTCTTTATATTTTTATCTCATGGCTTCTCTGCATCTTTCTGTTCCTTCTTTGTTTTAGCCTCTCTCTCTCTCTCTCTCTCTCTCTCTCTCTCTCTCTCTCTCTCTCTCTCTCTCTCTCTCTCTCTCTCTCTCTCTCTCTCTCTCTCTCTCTCTCTCTCTCTCTCTCTCTCTCTCTCTCTCTCTCTCTCTCTCTCTCTCTCTCTCTCTCTCTCTCTCTCTCTCCCCCATCATGCTATATCTCTTGGTTTCTTTTCATTTCTCAGTTTTTATGTCTTTTTGTTCCTTATGCTTTGTTTTCTTAACCTCTCTGTTTCTTTGTCCTTTTCACAGCCTCTCTCTGGTCCTTATCCTTCATCTAAGCCTCTCTCTGTCTATGTTCCTCATCCTATCTCAGCTTCCTCCTCTTCCTCATCTCTCTCTCTCTAGCTGCATACTTCATCTCAGTCTCTCTCTGTCTCTCTCTGCCCCTCATCCTTCATCTCAGCCTCCTCCTCTTCCTCCTCCTCTGTCTCACCTGAGGTAAGATGGGTGTGATACTGTAGTGCAAGTGTTGTCGTCTCAGCCAATTCCATACATACTTCCCTCTCTCATTGTTTACGGTGTCTGACCAGCCACCTTCCCCTCACTGTAGCCTCCCAGTTGAGTTCTTTCCTTGCTGTCGTAGTGTGTGGAGGGATTTGGATGAGTGAGTGTCGAGTTTACTGGTTAATCTCTGGTACTCGGAAGCTACTATAAATACAATCCATGTATTCTAGTATAAATAATCATGTACATTCACATTTACATAGAGTAACATTTTTTGTACAATTCTTTGATTTCATGTTGTTGCTTTATACTGAGCAGACCCCCAGTCCCCGCCCCCCCCCAAGTTTTTTGCCTTTTATCACATTACTACTACATGTATTTGAATGTATTGAGATAAGTCAGTTTTTCCAAGTAGCTGTAGATGTAAAGTAGCATTATCTGTTACTGAATGGACAGTTTGCCCTCCCCCCCCAAACACACACACTCCCATGGTTAAGTTTGTAATTCTGTTTTTTTTCTTTTTCTCTCCACAGAAGAAAATTATGATCATCATATGTTTTATAGTTTTGTTACTTGTTCTTATTCTCATCCTCGGATTGACTGTAATGTAGTAGCGTTGTGCGGGTGTGGTAGAGGTGTGGGCCCTCCTGCCAGGTGTGTGCAGGTGTGTCTTGGGGTATCAGGTGTGGAGATGGGCCTTGCAGGGTTGTAACCAGCCTCATAAAGTAGTGGTGCAGTGTCAGGCTTTGAGTCATGGTAGGTTTGGAGCCTCACAGGTGTGGCATGAATCCTTAGCATGTGGTGTGGGGACCAGGGTGGTGTGCAGGTGTGGCTCTGGCTTGTCACATATGGCTGGGTAGCATGGCAGGTGTGGGGAGAGGATTTATGCCTGAATAAGGCTTGGAGTGTTGCATTGAGAGGTTGTGTGAATGTGCAGGTGGACTAAGAGAGAGAGGAGAGAAAGAAGAGAGAGAGAGAGAGAGAGAGAGAGAGAGAGAGAGAGAGAGAGAGAGAGAGAGAGAGAGGACTTGGTATATAGGAATTGAATGTCACTCAGTCCCTTACACAATGCCACTAATGCTGTGAGGGAGAGGCAGGCAAGGAGAAAAGTGTCTGATTGCATTGGTTAGCAGAAGAGACAAGTTTGAGCATGTTGAGTTGAGTTGTTGTAAAGACATTAATATTTGTTAATATTTGTTAAGTGTTGAGGTTTTGTGTCCTCCACTGTTTTATCATTGTGTTCATTTTAGCATTAGATCGACAGGCAGCCTTTTTTTGTTATTGTTTTTTGGTGATTCTTTATATGTGTATTTATTCCCAACCGTGGATGATGTATATGAAGATGAAAGGGAGTGTGGGATTGGAGGGATTAATTTGTAGTGTGAGAAACGTAATGCAGCTTTGGATAAAGCAAGATAGAAAAGTACAAGAGGGTTTTAAAATTAGGTGATACACTTTTATGTAAACTTCTTCTAAGTAAATTCCATCTTTGAAGATTCCTCCATGAAAATTCCCTAAAAATAATTTCCTGAAACTAATATGATTTATCCACTGGGAAATTATTTTTGGGGAAATCGTATGGGTGAATGTTCATAAGGGAAATTAACTGTAGGGGATATTTACAAAATATGAGGTTACACACATGTGCCAAACAGTGCAGCAGACACCCTCCCCACACCCAAGAGTGGAGGGAGGAGGAGGGGCGGGTGTCACACTCACTCTAGACTAGACAATGGGAAGATTAACACAAATATAGAAGTGAAAAAAAAAAAAGAGAGAGAACTGAATTATAAGAGAAAGTTTAAGGGAAAAAACAAAAAAAAATTATTATCAGAGAAACAAATATTCAAGAGAGGAGAAAATAATTACACAAATGATTAAAATAGGCTTGGAAAGAAAGTACATACATAAACCTTAGCATTAGTTATGGAAGGAGTACAGAGTTGGTTAGAGTTAAACTTTTTCCCTCTTGTCTTTAATTTATTTAGTCAATTATGATTAGTGTGTTTTTTGTACATATTGTTTTCCTGTGATGGGTGGAGATGACTGGCGTGGTAGGAACAGAGGGGAAGATAGAGGAGGAAATTGGTCGGGGCCTGCATGGTGCATCTTCAGAACTGGTTGTGTGACAGCTTAATGTTTTCATACTTGTGCCTTTTTGTAGATATAGCCAAAGGTACACTCAACCCTTCACTACCACAGCCACAGACAGTTACTTTTACTTAATCTCTCGTGTCTCTCGTTCTGGCGTCCCCCAAGTTTATCATTACGTACTTCTGTGGTTATTGTCATTGGGTACCCTTATTATTGTCAGACGTGCGTCGAGGGTGTTGTCTGTCGCACACACTTTGCTGAAATGAGTGTTAGTTTTGAGCGTTCAGTTGTGTGGTGTGTTTCGTGATTGAGTGCAGCAGGTTCTGAGTGGATCTTTTATTTCTCATGAGCTGGAGGGAAGAGTTTGCAGTGAAATTTATCATACAGAGGTTCTGAGGAAGATTTTTTAGTTTGTTGTGAAAGTTTAGTGGAATATTTTGAGGTTAGCTTTGTTTTATTTCCTTTCCTCTCCCTCATGTCCTGAATCCTCACATCCACCAAACTATGAGAATTATAGCTAAAATCCATGGTGAAGTTCCTGGTTAAAAGATTATCATTATTAGTGCACACGACATGACTACACTCCATGCCAAGGCTACCAATGTAATATCCCACTAGCTGAGAACACACAAACAGTAATGCTGCCCCAGACTGATGCTCTTACCCACTGCCTGGTCCAGCTGTTTGTTTTCAGACATATGACAAACTGACCTTATAGAGTGCAAAATTTATTCACAATAATTTTGAAAAACATATTGGGAAAATTTTTGGAATCTTCATAATAGTGATAAGAGTAATAATAATAATAGTAATGATAATTCAGTATGTTAACCTTTAGTTATTTATAAGATGCTGGATTATAAGAGAAGATTTGGTAAGAATATTAAGTCAGTTTGTCATACACCTAAAAAGAAAATGTGAATAATTAAGTCATTCAGTGGACAGGAGTGTGGGTGAGTGGCAGTGTCACCACGTCAGTGAGTCACCTGGTGGAGAGACAACATTGTGAGAGTTAGAGTGATGGAATGTAGTGGAGATTGATGAGTAAAGGAAACCAGGGTAAGGGTGACTCAATCCTTACCCTGATATTCCTTGCCTGTCAACTATCATCATCACCAACATCATGAAGCAGAAACCATCCCCTGACAAAACATCCTCTGACTTGTTCTACCATGTTCTATGCTCTGCTGCCTCACATCATGACTCTTGATCCTGATCTTTATACCACAAGTGGCATCCAGACAAGACAGGTGAATTGCAGTGTGAGAATGAGTTATGTTCCTTTAAAACTGTACATAAATTGGGATCACTTAAGTTGATTTTTATTTTCTTAATGCAATTATAATGTTTTTTTATGGTAATTTTTTTTTTTTTTTTTTTTTTTTTTATAAATGAGAATTCTGTATATTCCTTAAAGATTACGCATTCATAAATCAAAGAACAAAGTAATTTTAGTCATGACCTTGAAAACTCACAAATCATACACTGATTTGCACTGCAGTTCACCTGCACTTTATTTACAATGTCAGTGAAGCATCAGCGTAACACCACCACATCACCAGGTAAATACATAAACACAATCCACTATCCATGTCATCACAAATAACACTCCACTGATCCGCACATCATCCACCCACCAGCAGTTCTTCCACACAGTCCCAGGTGCTTGCAGTGTGATAGGGACACTGTGTCTTGGCCCAGCAGTGGCAGGTCACAGAAGCACAAAGGTTGCAGGGCGGTCAAGGTGCTGGGCTGTGCTGATTTAGTTTGCTGTCAGGACTTACCTACTGTTCCTTGTCTCTGTTAGGTTATGTTATGTTATGCTATGGAGGTCAAGGCTTAGATGTGAGGTTACCTGGTGCATTTTATTTGTTTTACGTCTTTTCTGTAATTTACGTTGTTTGAAATAGTTCTTTGATGGTTTTTACTAGCACAGTCCTCGTTAGTTTGAATATGTAATGTTTAAATGAAGGTAGCATTTCTGTTTGTTATTGTTATTGTTATTATTATTATCATGTCTTATTTAATGCTAGTTCTAGTCTGGGATGTTTCAAAATATGTTCTAGTTTCCCTTTCTCTTCTTGTTTGTTGATTGACAGTTGAGTTTCATGGTTTAGCTCTTTCATCTGACTATTGCTATTGTCTGTTTCTCCATTATTTGTCCTTTATTCTACTTCTATCATCAGATGCATACAAGATAACACACACACACACACACACACACACACACACACACACACACACACACACACACAATTTGCTTATGTTTATGGAGAAGGGGAAGAAAAGAGATATTGTCCAGAATCTGTGGGACTTGACTGGGTTGGGAAACTGGCTGGCTAGCTAATTAGCTGATCAGATGATTCTTCAGCTAAATAACTGAGCAACTGGCTTTGCTATAGGCTGGCCAGCTGTTTGGACTCATGATTGGCTAATTGTCTGGCTGGATGAATGGTTGGCTAACTTGATAGCTGGTTGGTTGGTTGACTGTGTAACTGGCTGGCTGGGAAACAGACTGGCTAACTAGCTGGTTGACTTACTGGTGGATTGCTTGTGTGTCTATGTATGGATCATATTCTGAAACACTTCTGCACCACACTACTACTTTCAAAAGCCTGTAGTTGAAATTACATGGGTTTTTAAGGGTGTCTTTATGGTTTTATGACAAGTTAACAAGATTTGTATGTTATTAATAGGAGAAATGCTCTTGAGAACCCAGTTAATCATCTCTGTGGCCTTTGAAAATAGTCATGGTGAGAGAGCAAAGTGTTTCAGTATAGAGGCCTGTGTGTGTGTGTGTGTGAATGAGTGACTGTCTTGGGCACGCTTACCTCACGTGGTCACACTCAGCACCTCACCACCGTTGCTGCTTCCGTCACGCACACACACTCGTACAGAACACCGGCAGCGCACAAGTGAGTGATGATGACTCACAGCTTATTATTGTTTTAATATTTACACACAAATGGCAATATATGTGTGTGTTGTATTGTCATGTTTTGATTTTTGTGCTGTCCATTTTTAAGTTAATGTCACAATGATGGTTTTATTCTGTAATTTTTCCTTAGTTTTTTTTATGTAGCTGACTCTTCACTAAGTTTTGATCAGTTAATTTGTTGCATTTTTCACTGACAATGCTCAAACCTTATGCATTTTATTAATTTAACTGTTGGTGTTTTTATTTAACAACATAATTACTTTTCACCACATAGAATATTATGCATTTTTATTGATTTAACTCACATTTTTAACGTACCATAATTATTTTTAACACATCACTCAGGGAACCAAATTAAATGAGAGAGAGAGAGAGAGAGAGAGAGAGAGAGAGAGAGATTAATGTGTGGGTGTGTGTGTGCCGTGACCCAGCCAAGTCCTGTATTGCAGAAAAAGCTGATGTGTGCAGCAATAGGCGTTGGGGTGATGCTGTTGCTCATCTTGATTCTAGTTCTTTACTTCATCATCAACCGCGACAACACCCCAAGCACCCCCCCTGCCACTACCCACCCCCCTCCTGATGGTGGCTGAACTGTGGGGAGTAAAGAGAATAAATTTAGAAAGAATCAACTGTGATATTGATTAGTGAATGACACACTGGTGAATGTCACATATATCAAGTCTTTATTCTTTCATTTTTTTTATATTTTACCTGTTTTACATTTTCTTTTTTCGTTTAGTTTCAATGATAAATGAGTAAATTACATGATTAATGATTTCTTTGATTACTGGCACTATTATTATTATTACTAGATATCGTCTTTATTTTTTTTTTCTTATTATGCACTTTGTTTTGTTGAGTTCCAATGATAACTTAATTGTAGAGTAAATTACATGATTGATTATTTCTCTGATTACTGGCACCATTATTATTACTACATTATTATTATTATTGGTAAGAGGTTACTCGTGCATAATTGGTTTGATTTAATTTTTGTTTTGTTCTGCAACAGCAACATTACCTTGCATTATTGAGTCAATTTGATTCTAACCTTTGCATTTGTTGATAGTCACTTGTTATATAAAGCACACAAATAAGACACAAAGCACAGGTGTTAAGGCTGAGATGGCACACCTGTTATCACCTGATTGGACATTATTCTCAAACAGCAGCATCTTAATTGACTCTCATTAGCAGGCTCTAGTGGGAGTTACTGGGGTTTTCAAGGGTGCTTTCATGATTCCAGTGATTGGCAGGCTATATATTGGAAGTTACTGGGGTTTTCAAGGGTGTTTTCATTATTCTAGTGATGGTTTGGCAGGCTCTTGTGGAGATCATTGGGGTTTTCAATGGTGTTTTCATGATTCAAATAAGAGTTTAGCAAGAATTTAGCACCATCCCCAGAAAAAAAAAAAGCATAATGAAAATCTGACTAATTATCTCTGTGACCTGTGGGAATATTAGTCCTTATGAGAGCTGAGAGTGTTTGAAGATACAGGCCATAGAATTATTATTTAGCTTCAGCCACGGGTAACTTAAATAGCTTATAATGATTTACTTCCTTTCCTTTTATTTCTTAAGTTTGTGCATTTATGATTTAGAACTTGGATTGACATGATTCATTGCAGCTTTTGGGTGTTCAGATTTATTTGGAAAAGAATGAGAGCAAGGAGTTGTTTTTTATAATCTGTAAACACACACACACACACACACACACACACACACACACACACACACACACACACACACACACACACACACACACACACACACACACACACTGCAGTAGACCAAAGAAATCAGTATAAGATGCATCAATATTCTTCTTTTATTTCCATCAACACATTCAATAAGTAGAAGCTGACACACACATCATACACGCCAACATTCTTCTCCTCCATCACACAAAACATGTTTTGCTTCTCCTTCCCTGTCGCTGAACTGTCTGTTTATTTAGGTTTAATACTTGGTTTTTCTGTACATATGTCGCTTTCTCTCTCTCATTTCATTCTAAGCGATCATTTGGAATTATCACAGACTTGTCACATCATTTCCTGGAAGACGACACATGAACAGGGCAGGTAGTATTGTGTCTGCATCCATTAATTGTATGTATGTGTAGGTCTTCGCTACCATGATGTTCTGCCACACACACACACACACACACACACACACACACACACACACACACACACACACACAGAAAAAAGATAAAGAGATCAAACTTTTTATCTCAAAATCACTTTATAATGATCATTCACTAGTTTTGGATATATTTTGTTTGCCAGAGTAAAAATTGTGAGGTTCTTTTCACATTATTTACACACATGCATCAGTAGACACAGGGAAAGATGAATAGATAAAACATATATCTCACTATCTCAAAATCAGTTTAAAATCATACTCTTATTTTGTTTGTCTAAGTAAAAATAATAAGTAACAAGTATCCGATAATTTGTTGGTAATTATGGGAGGAGTTTAGTAATTAATTAACTTACCAGAAATATAACAAGAATCTATACATTACCTAACTTCTCATTTCTCCATTGCTTCAAGACATGAGACACTTCATTTCTTCACTTTATATCTTAAATGTACATTGACGTTACCTAACCTTTCATCTCCCCATCACTTCAAGACATAAAACACTTCACTTCTTCACCTCATCCCTCAATACAAGCGCCCACTCCACACACATTTGTCCTACACATTCACAACATCACCTCCTGTGCATAATACATTCTTAAGGTATGTGATTCTATAAGACATTAATTTTAAGAGAGACATCACCAACCTACACTCCTTCCTTCTTCCTTTCCTTCCCTCACTGACCGTCCTTTCCTCCCACTCTTAAGTTGATGTTTTGAGGAAGATGAGAGGCTAGTGAGAGAGAGAGAGAGAGAGAGAGAGAGAGAGAGAGAGAGAGAGAGAGAGTAACATAATTTCCATTCACATAAACTCACTCTAGAAAGGAGTTAGCATAGGCCCACATCACCACAGCCACCACCGACCACTACTACCACCACCACCGACCACTAACTACCACCACCACCACCACCACAGCACGCCACCAGTGACACACACACACGCATACACACACACACACACACACACACCATTATGTAAGTTCCTGAGGCACACTAGAGGGATACAAGAGCCACAATAGGATAATCAGAAGCTCTGTGTGGGATCCCAGTAAGCAAATACTCTATGAATCTATAGAAAAAAAAATTACCTTGATTTGGCGGCATGTTTTCGTTGTGTAGGCTGTGAAAAAAAAAAAGCAAAGTGTCAAGCATAGTTGTAGGGTGTAGGAGGCTGTGTAGGCTGTCTGTAGGCTGTGAGGAGGCCCTAAGTGAGGTGTAGATGAGATTGTGCTTCCTGTGTAGAGTGTGAGGTGTGTGGGTGAGGTGTGAAGATGCCCTGCCCTCTTGTGAAGTGTGAGGCTGCGGGAGGGAGGGACAGGGGCTGGTGCAGTGTCCCACGGGTGGTGTGTAGGTGTTGGTGAGTCATTCCAGCTCTTCCAGTGGTGTAAATAGACTAGAAGCAATTTTAATACCGTAAGGAACCACCGAGATTACACAAGTGAAATAAAAAGATAGTGTGTTTTCTTAGTCTACCCTGAATGTCTATCCCTCCCTTGCATTTTCTGTGTTTTGTTTCACTCTTGTTTTCTCTCCATATGCGGGTGAGAAATGTAACCTTGGAGTGTGTTGGCTAAAGATTCAGTGAAATAAATGACCATCTGGTTCCTTTAAGTCAGGTAGTCATTTATCCTCAGTGAATTAAGGCTTGATTACTACATTTCTAAGGTATGTTTTTCACCCTTGTGTTGGGAGAAGAGTGACAAAAAGGTGAAATGTTTCTTGGTGTTTGTGTGGTGTTGAGCAGTTGTGGGATTGACAGCTGGTGGTGAGGGAAGTGGGGTGATGCAGTGAAGGTTTAGGGGGTGGAGGAGTGAAGGGGTGTGCAGGTGAGCTTCAGTCACAGGTGTGAGTGTATTGGCTTTCACACACACATTTTGCATCAGTCAGATTTGGCAATGCAGTAGAAATGAAAAGACATCATTAACATTTTCCATTACTGAGAACTGCACAATTTTGGTGATGTAGCAAGAATGAACAGACATCATTATTGAAAACTGTACAAATTTGGTGATGCAGCAGAACATAAGAAAATAATGAAAACTTCAAGAAACCATGAGGCCTACACGTGACAGTCCCTATAATGAAAAAGACACCATTAACACACATTAACACGCCTTCCATTATTGAGAACTACAAATTTGAGGACATAACAAAATTCCCGTTATCATAAACTTTCTTTACTGAGGTTATCTCTTAGTCATCCTTTACCATGTACAAAAAATATGGTGGCAGTTTCCCTCCAACACAAATAATGATAATGATAATGCATAATACTTTCATTAAGGTTTGCAAAATTAAGAAGACCAACAGCAGCATTACTTAAACTAAATACACCAGCTTTTTTTCTCTCTCTTCCTTTTCTACTACATAATTAACTTTTTAGAAATGTCAAATTGAATCATCTTTTTTCTTAGTCTTTTGTACCTTACCCAGCCCAATTTGATGCATAAAGACACATACACATACACACACCTGCACTCTTATTTACCTCAAACACCCATACCTGTGCATTGATTGAACATTACCTGTGTATGGGAGGGAGAGATGGTGGTGGTGAGGGGAAAGATGGGAGGGAGGGAGAGGAGGGTGATGGGATGGTTATGAAAGAAAGGGAAATGGAAGGAATGGGATTAGTATGGTGTGTAGAAATTCATTGACTGGATGTGAGAGTGAATGTGTGTGTGTGTGAGAGTGGAAGATGTGTGTGTTGCATGGTAGTAGTTGTAGTAGTAGTAGCAGCAGTAGTAGTAGTAGCAGTAGTAGTAGTAGTAGTAATAGTAGTAGTAGTAATGGTAATACATCCTTAAATTATATAAAAAAAAACCTGCTATTTTGTTGCTGACCTACATATTATTATCACCATTATCATTATTATTATCATCACTATTATCATCATTACTGTTATTATCATTCTTAACAGCAGTTTTGTTCCTTTTATCAATATACAGCAGTTTCCATCCCTTCGCCCTGCCAAGCACCTGGCTGGCACCCACATCCAAGCCTCGTGACTCCTTGTACTGCTATGGTCATTACTGATAAAAAGATAATTTGCTTGGAGGCACAAAGAAGAAGAGAGATTATTTATGTCTTTACACTACAAAACTGTTTAAGAGAGTAGCTTGAAAAATCTGCCTTACAAAGTTATGTGGTTATAGGAAAAATTTTTGTTCTTTCATCCTTGATTAACACTCAGGGCATTATAAGAAGGATAATTTCCATAGACACAGAAGAAAAGAGGTTATTTTGTTGTTTGTATACAGCAGAACTATTTAAAAGACTAGCAGAAAAGATATGCCTTAAAAGTTACAGGTGGTTATAGAGAAATTTTTTGTCCTTTCATCCTTGATCATAAAAAAGATAATTTACATGAAGATGCAGAAGAAAAAGAGATTTTTTTGTCTTTTCATTACACAGCTATTGATAAGACTAACACAAAAAATATATTCTTTAAAAGTTGTAAGTGGTTATGGGGAAAAGAAGAAATGACAATTATTTTTGTTCTTTCTACACTACAAAAATGTTGAAGAGATTAGCACAGAAAGAATGTGCCTAAAAAATTGTAAGTGCCTATGGGGAAAATTTTGACCAGCAGTGAATGGGTGAAGGTGTGGGCAGGCATGTGGCAGGTGTGGGCAGGTGCTCCCTTACACACCTGGTCCCTGCTAGCACTCAGGTGTGTGTGCTTTTGATTTTGAGCCTTAGATTCCCCTGCTACAGAGGTCTTTTTATTGATTGATTTTAGATGTTTATTATTAGTAGTAGTATTTTATTTAAGCACAACAAGCCTATTTTGATTCCTTTGTTATCAGTATTTTTTTTTCTATTAGTTTTTATATTTGTATGTTGTATGTTTATTTGTATATATAGGTACATATCTTTATTTATCTTCATTATACGTGTCTATCTGTTTATTCATTAATTTATTTGCATGATTATTTTAATTTATCAATAAGAGATCTACATGGAAATTGTTACCTCAGGATTATTATTATTATTATTATTATTATTATTATTATTATTATTATTATTATTATTATTATTATTATCATCATTACCATCATTACGTTTATTCTGATCAATGTTATTACTACCACTATCTATACCACCACCATTATTACCATCACACATTAATGATTTCTCCACAACATGCACAGCTACAGAATTAGTGGTAGCTTATCCTTGGCCATTATTTATTCCTATTTATTTATGAATGGAAGAATGATTGAATATAAGCTGATTAAGTATGAGCTGCATGTTAATCCATCCACTGATTAAGCCTCCCTGTTATTCCCCCTTATATTGGTGCCAAGTCTGTGTATTACGTGTAGTAGTAGCCTGCGCACTTCTGTTATGCTTTAAGACACCCTAGACACTCCTATATCACCCCAGCACCTTTGCAAACCTCTGTGAAGTGTGCTATGGTGTTCCATCAGCCTCCCAGTACCCTTGAAGTTCTATCATGGTGCTTGTTTGGCCCTGTGTCACCTGTTTTGTGTTAGGATACCTGTATAATCTTTTATTCTCTCTATCTGTCCACACAAACCACATTTTTTGTACTGCTTTAAATGTTACTAAAAGACAACCATTACAGTGAAAGGGTTAAGTTACCTACTAGGATATCTGCATAAACTGTGGTATCTGTCTAAATATACTAGTGTACCCATGTAAACTAAGGTACCTGTTTTTTTATATCAGGGTGCCTGTTTAAGTATACTAGGGTACCTGTGTAGGCCATGTACCTGTAATTGAGCTACATAGGATGCATTTTCACACCTGTAGCACCTGTCATGTTAGGTAGTGCCTCATGCAGCATCCTTGGCACCTTGTAAGCTCCCAGTGTCGCCGCTGTACATATTGAGGGCAAGGAAGCACTGGGCTGGAGCAATATCAATGGAATAAAGCCTATTTTTATTATATCTTGCTATTTTTTTAATCTTTTGTGTTTTGTCTGGTTTTGTTTGGCATTCTATATATATATATATATATATATATATATATATATATATATATATATATATATATATATATATATATATATATATATATATATATATATATATATTTATTTATTTATTTATTTATTTATTTATTTATTTTATCTTATTTTATTTTATTTTTTTTATTTTTTTTTATTTTTTTTGAGGGAGTTTTATTTTATTTGTTCATTTTTTTATGTCTTGTATTTTTTCTAGTTTTGTGTTTTATTTATTTATCTTATTTGTGTGCATTGTTTGTTTATTTTTTTCTTTTTTCCATGTCAGTTTTTTCTCTTTTTTCACATAAAATGTTTCTATTTTTTTTTTTTTTTCTATGTGCCCTTCTATGTAGAATGCTCTCTTATTTATTTTCTTTTTGAGATTTGTATGAATGCTTCTGTTTGTATGATTGTTCACTTGTTTGTTCGTTTCTGCACGGGGTGTTGAGGGGTGCAGCTGTGTCTTGTGCCAGACATGAGCCAGACATGCTTGTGACTCGTGTGGTACTTGTTCCCTTAGCATCAAAATTAAGTAGACAGGAAAACAACAACAAATATTTCAAGGTTCAATTTGTATATTTATTGATTCTTACTGTTATTTTTATTTGTTCTTTTAGGTGGGTACTTTTGTAGCTTTATCTGTTTATATCCAATGTGAAAACTTATATCAAACATTTATCGAGACAATTTACTGACAAATAAATCACTACTTTCCTCTCCCATCACCACAAAAGTTGCCTGTAATGTTGGTTAGTTAGTGACACAAGACTCAGATGCTCAGACGTGCCCTCTCAACACCAGCCAGTAGAGTAGGGAATGCTGGTAGTTGTGAAGTTATGCATACAAATGTTTGTCAAGATCCAATTGTTTTGCTGACTTGCCTTTGTGTGTGTGTGTGTGTGTGTGTGTGTGTGTGTGTGTTGGAGGAAAGAAGGGAGGGTAAAAGGGAGGAATAGGAGGAATCGTGAGGGAAAAATATATTGGGTATTATGTTTTATGAAGAGTTTAAATAAACAGAGGCCATTGAAAGAGATAGCAGTGTGTGTGTGTGCGTGTGTGTGTGTCTGTATGCACGTGTATGTGTGTGTGGTCATCTATATTAAATTAAGGTGGAGAAAAACCAAAGAGAAAAGAAAAAGAGGAAAGAAAAAAATAGTTTAAGTTCATGATAGAGGAGGAGAAGGAGGAGGAGGAGGAGTGGAAGAGTGTGGCGGGTCTCCTCCACCGTCACCACCCATATAGCTTGGCTCCGTTGAAGGTAAGTGGAGAATTTTCTTTGTCCTGCCACCATCGCACTTTTCCAGGAGCATAATGAAGCCACGTGTTCTCTCCTCCCTCGCATCCCGTCCGCTATTCTCACCAATCATCCACGTACTGGCTCACCCCTCCTGCTCATTACTTTCTGTTATTTTCACCATTAATATTGCCACACTCTTATTTTATGTACATTGTTGCTTCTTGGTCATTTACTTTTGTGTTATTCTCGCTGTCGGTATTGCCTTACTATTATTTTTTATTGTTATTATTATTATTCTATGTTCGCATGCTCGGTTTTATGTTAAGAGATTCAATGACAAGTTACGTGCGTGTTTGGGAGCGCGTCAGCCGAGATGCAGTTTCTTTTCCCCTGTTTTTTTTCTTTACTTTCTTTATTTATTTATCACCTGGAGAGTCAAGGCTAATCACCTGTCATCCACTTGTGTTATGGCCATCATTTATTGCTGGAGTGTCCTATCAGATGGTATAGTTCCAGTCACTTTCTCTCACAGCTGCCTATATAGAATGCCTCACTTTCAAAACTTGAGGTGCATACATCAAGTGGTCACATCTCATTCCAGGCTTGATCCCACAGCTGCCACCAATGTTGTGTCTTGCATTTTGAGGGAGCAGCTGTGGATGTGAACAGGCAGGATTGGAAGTCGAGTAACACACTTCACTTCCTTCCACTGTGCTTTGTTTCCCTGTAATCTAAAGTCCTCTGGTGATCTTGAAACATGACAACTGATTCTTGGCTGATCAGAGGACTTGGGACCGAGAGGAAAGGTTGAGACACAGTGGAAGTGAGTGCAGGTGATGTGACTTATGACCCCCCCTGTACATTTCAGTCATAAGTGATTACTGAGGTCCAGGTGGTTGTTGAAAGTTGATCTGCCTCGACTAACCTTACCATTACATTTTTATTATTATTTTTATTGATCTTTTTTATTTGTTAATTATTTATTTTCTTAACAGTTCTTATTCAACATATGTACATAACTCAGACAGCACTTCAAATTGCTGAACATTATTATTATTATTATTATTATTTTTATTATTATTATTATTATTGTTATAATCATTATTATTATTATTATTATTATTATTATTATTATTATTATTATTATTGTTGTTATTATTATTATTATTATCATTATTATTGTGATTACTGAGGTGAGCCACTGTCATGTGAATACTGTGACTGGTGCATGATGATTCACTGTCGCCTTGCATGACCAGTATTTATTGATACTTTATATATATATATATATATATATATATATATATATATATATATATATATATATATATATATATATATATATATATATATATATATATATATTATACTTGACCACATACTATATATATTCTTTTGATCATGGTTATATTATATTATCATTGTATTATATATGTATTTATTCAGATATTGCTATCATTATTGCTATTATTGTTATTATTATTATTATTACTATTATTATTATAATTATTATTATTATTATTATTATTATTATTATTATTATTATTACTACTACCATTGCTGTCATCATCATTGACTAGTTTCTCTTTGATAACTCTGCTAAGGTAGTCACTATTGCTATTAGAGTAATCTCTTGTCTTCCTATTGACTTGCATTTAGCTATAGAGTAACGTTACAAAGAATTATTGAAGTATATTAGTAATTTTTCATTATGAGACAAGTATTCATTGTAATTATATATATACCATTATATTTATGTATATATTCTAGATATTTGTAATTCACTGTAGCAACTTAAATAAGACTAACTGATAAGACTCAATAATTTAATGATCATGAGTTGAGTTAATTAATCTAGCTGTTGTTGAAGAGTTTAATTAACAAGTTCACTTTGTTGGAGTTAAGTTGTTTTGTGTTGTGCTGAGAGGCCGGTGAAAGGTTTAGGCCAGCTGGGACAGATGGACCCACCCACCTGTACTAACTAATGTACCACCTTTGTACCCCCCTCACCTCCCGCTCTACAGAAGAAGATAATGATCATGGTGTGTGTGTCGGTTCTCTGTGTTGTCCTGAGTATCAGCGGCGCCAAATACCTCAAACTATTCTAAATCTTCTACTGCTTCGTTGTAACCTAATTATGTAAAACTCTACAACCCTTTCTGCTGGTAACAAACACCCAGTGAGTATGCCTCTCGGCCTCCGCAGGGAATGCCCAACTACTGACTGGTTTGCAAAGATTCCCTGCAGTGTCCAGATCCATAGCATGAGAGTTTTCTCATTCCTCTATTTTCTCTCTTTCTCTTTTTATCTCTATTTCCACGTTCCTCGGATGCCAATTGAATGCTGGTCCTGTAGATTTTAAAAGGAGTATAGATTTTTGGAGTACAATATTGAGCTACTTTAGACCTTTTTGCCCACTACACTGTAGGCTTAGACCACGGCGGTGCCCGGCCGTGCACGCCACGTCGTGCCACTCCGGCCTGAGCACCCAACCAACCAGCCAGGCACACTGCGCCTCTGCTGTGGCGGTGTGCTCATCTCTGCCACACCCTGCTTCACTATGGCATTGGGGGGTTGAGGTGCCTGAAGCAGTCACCCTCTAGCCCCTCCATCTACCCGAGGGTGAAGCATGGCTGTGGCAGCGAGACAAGCACACCACTTCCCATGGCGCTGCTCCCCCAGGCGGCGCCCAGCTCCCTGCCCCTGAGGGAGGCACGCTTGTGCTTGGCGGCCACAGTACCGTGAGGACCAGCCTGCGGGCGGTGCCTCACGCCGCCCCAGAGGGCACCCGCGGGGCTCTACACCCCCTTCCTCACCCCCTCCCCTCCCCTCCCTTGCCCTGCCCCGCTGCCAAGTCAATCCATCACGCCCTCCTAAGACAGGATGAAGCGTTTCTTGACTCACTCCAGCAGCCTCCTCCTCCTTATCCTCCCCAAGCCTCTTCCTGTGGCTCACGTCCCCTGCGGGGGGTGGCGCGGAGCACAGCCCCTCTCCGCCGCCCCCTGCACCCTGCCCCTCACGGCATGAACATCGCTTCACACCCTAGTTCACCTGCCCCCCTCTGCCCCTCCTTTGGAGAAGGCATCCCCCTCTGGTGCGCGGCTGTCGGGTGTGAGGGACCAGCAGGGGCACTGCCCCCCACCTGCCCCCTCCCCCGCCCGGCGCCAGGGGTCCACTCTGCCGCATGGGGTCCATTGTCCCAGTCTAAGGTAGCGACTTAGATTCTCTACTCCGCTTCACTCAGGCCTCACTGGAAGAGCGTCACTTTTTAAAAATATTTTTTTTAACGGGAATCCGGAGCCTGATTGTTTTGAACTTACTTTTTCCTTATTTATCTATGATTTTAATGAACGCTTTGCCTGTGCAACCCTTGCAGAAGAAGATCATGATCATGGTGTGTGTGGCAGTGTTATGCGTGGTACTGGCATCCACCATAGGCGGTTACTTCACTTTCTAGTCTGCCAACGCCACTGTGAGTACCGTCCCTAGGCCTCTCGCCCCCCTCCGCCCCCCCTGGACCAGCCAACAACACGCCCCTACATGACACAGTGCTACACACCACACGCAATCAATTATCCACGCAACACACCCATGCCATGCCACACCGACTGCACACAACACCTCCACTGCACCACAGCTAAGCACTACTGCAACAGTTCTACTTGCACATCACACTCCCAACACAACAAACCCACAGCAACACAGCAACACACTGGGGCTCAGGTGGAGTGCACAGGGGTGTGTTCTGGTCCAGGGGTGGCGGTGTGTGTGTTCTTAACATGTACGTAGTGTTGCGAGGCTGTGTTCCTGATTCCCACACACCCAGACCCCCTCCCTTGATGTACGTGTGTGTATATGTGTACATGTCTGTGTTGAGCCTCCAGCAATGCCCTGGTACACATCCTTCACTTCTCAAAAAAAAAATATGAATAAAATAAAGAATAAGTCAAATGACCACAGCAAAGAGTTCCAATGGTGCTTTTAGAGTTATGAGAAAGCGCTGCCTCACCCACTTAGAAACTCCCGTGAATCACATCGAACTGGCAATAAGAAAGTTAGCCACTCAAGTAACTATCCTGTGTTTTCAGTCACCATTATAGTCATCCATAAAAGACTCGTTTTCTTTATTACCATAATTTAGTTAATGTGACTCATTCAAAATTAAATTTACGTACCTTTTATTTTTGTAAGGTGTTTAATTTTTATTTCTTCTATTCTTGGCATTTTTAGCTTATGAGCAACCCGCAGTGACGGTCGAGTAAGTGAAACGCGCATCTCAGAACCCGTAGAGTTTTTCCTAACGAGTCGCTGATAATTCACATACTTCGTCTTTTTCCGGTCACATTCTTTGCTGCGCTTAAGGTAATTGCCTTGCTCATTGTACCTGCGGCATTTTGTGTGTGTCTGAGAGAGAGAGATTGAGAGAGAGAGAGAGAGAGAGAGAGAGAGAGAGAGAGAGAGAGACTCACTTGAAAACTGATTTTTTGTTTACTCACGGCAGAAGCGGCGCCAGAAGATACGAGAGGCCTCACCACCATCACCATCACCATCACCATCACCACTCTCACATTGCCGTTAAATTGTCCCTCTAGTATACATCCCTTCACTAGCATTGCAAAACTTGCCTTATCTACACACTCTGGCGCCGCCACTGCCGTTAACACTGTATCGTGTCTGTTTGGTGTTTTCTCGACCGCTGTCACTGTTTCTCCCGCCTCGCCCGCTCTGCTTAACCTCACTCGCTGACAAAACTTTGTAATCCATTGGTGGTTTGTAAATATGACTTCTATCATCCATCCTTGTGATTTTATGATTATTGGAGTTATCAGTGGATTTTGGTGGGCGGTAGAAAGCAGTGGTTGTGGTATCATAAAGCTGAATGTTTCTTGTGTGTGTAAGGAAAGATGGTGCAGTGGTCAGTGTGTTCACCTCATCATGGAGAGAAGTTCTGGGTTCGAATCCCCGCCTGGTGGAAACTATATGCTCATGTCTCGTTTTCTGTCTTGAGCTAACTTAACCCCCGCAACTTATTAGGGGACGACTTAGCCCTGTAGTGGAGCCATGGAGGGTGATAAGTCTGCTAGTGTGTATGTGTGTATGTAAGAGTGTATGACCCAGGGAAAGAGAGAGAGAGAGTGTGTGTGTGGGATAAGCTGGGGAGGAGCAGTCTCACAGATGCTGTCCACCTCTCCCATAGTCCAAGGTGAGTTTCTTGCTACATTATCTTGTTCTGCTCTTATCCGTTCCCAGTTCGTGTCCCGCACCGAGGAAGGAGGCAGAGAGAACCAAAATTTTGAACCTCGCTATGAACACCTGAGTCTCTGAACTAATTATCTTGTAGTTACTTGTGATTTATTTCCTGGAGGTGTTTTAATTGGTTCTAACTTCACTTTTTTTTTTTTCTCTGCCTCCCACTCGCCCCTTGTTAATATAGTGTTAATAAGTACGCTATTTATTATTATTTTAGGGGGAAAGAGGTACTGACCAGTGTTGTGGTATTGATTAAGTACGAGTATTTTTTTGTCATTGTTTCAGTACTGTTGTCATTGATGTTATTCATGTTGTTGTTGTTGTTGTTGTTGTTGTCGTTGTTAGTGTTTCATTCTCTGGATATTTAAACACGAAAATAAGAAAGGAAAAAAATAATGGATATATTATTCTGTGATATTTCATTGCATAAATTTGTATTGTGAAAGGTGATTTATTTTGTGTATATCTTTATGTCTGTCTGTCTGTCTGTCTGTCCGTCTACTTGTGAGTCACTACTACTACTACTACGACTAATACTACTAAAACTTTTACTAATGCTTCAGGTAAATGTACTCTCTCTCTCTCTCTCTCTCTCTCTCTCTCTCTCTCTCTCTCTCTCTCTCTCTCTCTCTCTCTCTCTCTCTCTCTCTCTCTCTCTCTCTCTCTCTCTCTCAATGAGCCGTAACTAACACTCTCACCCTTTACAGGTATATGCTAGTGCTCAGAATGCTTCGTCTCTCTCTCCTTGTCCCTCCCTCCCCTCCTTCTCCGCAAAGCCCGAAGTACCGGCCTTGTATATAGTGCATAGCGGCAGCCTGATTGCTACCACCGGACCTGGCGAGTCAGGCTTGGCACCGCCCGAAGAGAAGAGAAGTGCAGCGTGCGAGGACAGAAATGCTGCATATGTTTTAGTCCTCTCATTCAAAACACCTAAAAAATATGGGGGTAAAAATATAGTTATTCTGACCAATTGTATGTTTACGTAACGATTTGAAATTTTGTCCTTGTGGGAAAGATTCTTGTCATTTAAATGCAAGATCTGTTATTTCATCAAGTCATGTCTGTCTTTGTCTGTCTGTCTGTCTGGTCTGGGCCACTCCTGCGTGTGTCTGTTTGTATGAGGGTACTCCTTGTTTGCTCAGTCGAGGTGGATGTTACAAAATGTTCCGTTATCAGCCTTGTGTTGTGTTTCGGAAGGTGTGTCGCAGTGTTACCCAAGTACTGTCTCTCGTCGTGGTTTTTTTCTTTCGTTGTTACGAGAGAGAGAGAGAGAAAGAGAGAGAGAGATTTAGAGATATGTAACTTATTCATTTACGTAGTACTGATGAGTTTCATTTGTTTCTCGAGGTGGGTGATGAAGACAAGACAAAGGAATGCTTGTGTATTTCAAAAGATGTAACTTGACTCCTAGCTTTTCGTGGTACCTGAGTTCCCGCGCTTCGAGAGAGGCGCCAGAGTGAGATTAGTAGAGGTGCGTTACTTTGTGCGTCATACCGAGGGTCCAGGCTCCAGGGGGCTGTGTCGTGTGTGAGTGTGGGAAGCCTGGACGGTAGGCTTGACTCTTCTGTTCCGAGTAAAAGTTGTTTACTGATCCTTTGATGGAGTGCGTCCGGACCTGAACATGTTAATCTGATTGTTGAGTTGACTCCCTGGCGGCGCGGGTGGCGGCGTCCATGTTCTTGTGCCCCACCCCCCGCCAGGACTAAATTGTTGAAGGTGTGTCGCGAGGCCCGGGGCGGCGTGCTGGGCTAAGGCGGACTGGCCGGTGCTGAGTGCTGAGTCCCCCTCCAGACCCTCCCCGCCGCCAGCCCGGCACTTATATGCCAAGTATAAGTGTTCCCGTAACGCTGCTGCTGCTACTGCTGCTACTGCCGTGGTGTGGGTGGCGGAGAGTGAGCAGAAGTGTTCCAGTTGTGTGACTCTGAAGTGAGCAGCGCCGCCTCAGTATTCCCCGGCGGCCGCCCTCCCTCCGGTTGTCGGGCGGGCTGGCGGGGCGGGGTGGTGCTGGCGGGGGCGGCGGCCAGCTCGGTTCCGGCTCCAAACATTCGTAGACTCTGTAGTAGATGTTGACAGACCACCAGTTCTACTCCTGTTTTTACATTGTAGAGCGTATTGTATAAAATGTACTTAGGGTGTGTGCGAGACAGTGCTGTCCTCTCATTGTTTGCCGCGGGCGAGTGTCCTTGTTGCCGGGGGGGCGGTGAGGGGCGGGGCGCTGTGCCCCGGCCCCCGCCGCCGACCCAACTGTCACTTGTTGGAAATTATTGAAATCTGTGTTCTGAAATTTGTTTTGCATTGTACATGCATGAAATGTTCATCAGTATTTAGGACGACCGTAGTGAAGGTCATAGTGGACAACCCGCCGCCGACGCGGCGGACGTGGCTGCTGCCGCTGGGTGGGACGGAACCCGCGGGCCCCGGCGGGGCGGATGGCGGGAGAGAGGGCCTGGCCCGTGCCGCGCGTGGCGGGGCCGTTGTCTGGGGCATCTGGTGTGGCAGACAGGCCCGGGCACGGACAGCCTCCACCACGGCGTCCTGCGGCACAGCCTCTCCCGCCCCGACCTAACTAACGCCCCGGCCAGCGGCGGCAGCGGCGGCCGGATGCGGCGCGGCGCGGCGCGGCGACGGCCGCAACTCAGTCTGGTTGTGAGTCTGTGTCACAGTCTTTACATAGTTGTTACAATGTCTTAAAGATGCAAAAAAGTTTTCTCCATGGTAGCATGATCTAATTAGTTAGAGCAATAATACTTTAACATTCATCAATCAATGCATATCCTAGCCTAACTTGTGAACTGATGTAATGTCCACCGAAATACTTTACATTTGATATTATATTCAACTCTTAACATCTTTTTAGTGGGTCAGAGGAGGTTCGATGACAGCGTAGCGACGTCTTGTATATTCTTCACCAGAATTTCTCTGGCCATTACATCGCCCCAGCCTGTGGGCGGACCCTCTCTGTGGGCGGCCAGGCGGCAGCGCCCGCACACTGCCAACGCGAGGAGAGGGAGCGACGGCCACACTCCCTCCCTCTCCCTCACCCTCACTCTCGCACACACTCCAACACCAGCAGGTCGTACTTACTGAGTCACCAAGTACCGCGCGGGAGCCTCACTCGCGGGCATGAGGCGGTGAAGAATTAATACAACGTTTTTATGCATTGATACCGTGTCTTGAGCTGTTAGTGCAGAGGCCTCGAGGTCGATTACCGATCAGACTATGCATTTATTGTGTTTATCCAGTGTTAAGCTCCCTCGTGTCGGTTCCACAGTTTTGTAGCGTAGTTGTAGGGTGACAGAGCAGCCTGGCGGCGGTGCTCCTGGGCGGGCACGCTCGCTCCAAGCTCGTCTCGTCCAAGATAACAAATCAAACGGGTGGAAGAATCCAGTGGAGAGCGATGGTGCTGCTTGAAGGGTGGATGCCGAGACGCAGGATGCCGGAGATGCTGTGGTGGTGTGGACTGAGGAGGCACGATGTGAGGCAGCAGCCTGGACGGTGTTCTGTCTCCAGGCAACACGCAGGGTGGAGCTGATCGCCGCAGGGATGGATGGATGGATGGGTGGGTGGCAGTTTTGGTGTGTGAGGCGCCTGGTTCCGCGTGTGTGTTCCGGTCAAGGTGTGGCCTCAGTGAGGAGCAGGACGTGCCCGCCTCAGGGGCACCGTCCTAGGATGGGCTGCGGCTGCTGAGAGAAGCTAGAATATTCTTTTTTTAATCCTTTCCTGTGGGCACATTTTGATATCCAGATAGTAGTGTGTTTGTACCTTGAGTTAGGAGCAGTAGTTGAAGTTTTAGCCATATATATTATATATATAACAGAAGTATGGACATTTTTTTTTAATAATCACTAACATTTATCAGAGGTACGATTAACCCTTGTTGTTGAATGATCTCCTGTCATTATCTAAGAAAATGAGGGATAGCAAGGGAGTCCCCATCCCCCTTCACGACCCCTTCCGTGAGAAAAGGGTTAAGAGAGGTGGAGTAAATATATTTGTAGCCGTAGCTCTGTTTAACCGTATTGTTACCGCAGTTATACAATTAGTAGTGCGTTCGTATATTGCGAGTATGTAGTGATGGCGGCGTGGCGATCCTGCCGCGCCCTCCAGCGGGTGAAAGTTACAAAGGGGTACATGGCTCTTCTTCCTCCCTCCCTGTCACCTGTCACCCTTGCCTCCCTTCTCCCCTTCCGTTGTGGTGATAATACAATGTCTGCCTCTCTCTCTCTCTCTCTCTCTCTCTCTCTCTCTCTCTCTCTCTCTCTCTCTCTCTCTCTCTCTCTCTCTCTCTCTCTCTCTCTCTCTCTCTTGCTATCCTTCATTCATGTTGTCATCTGCTAATGTACGTGCGTGTGCGTGTGCGTGTGCGCGTGTCCGTCACTCCCAATTTTACAGCCCGTTCCAACCACTGCTCGGGGTCCCTTCCCTCCTCCCACTCTCCCTCACCCCCTCTCCTCCCCGCCCGCCAGCCCCGCCCCGCCCCTACCCATGGTGTGGGAGACTGTGTATCTCTTGTTGTTGTTGTTGTTGTCGTCAGCGACTGTGAGACTCAGATGAAAGTTCTAAAAAAAGGCGGGGATGGTCCACTGATAGCTTGTAGCAGTTTCTCTCTCTCTCTCTCTCTCTCTCTCTCTCTCTCTCTCTCTCTCTCTCTCTCTCTCTCTCTCTCTCTCTCTCTCTCTCTCTCTCTCTCTCTCAAGAGCACAAAGACCTCATTTCCCTCCCTGTCTCTGCTAAAGCGTAATAAATCTCCACTCCCTCTCGAGTCAGCTAGCGAGGAGTGACCGCCAGTGCTGCCCTCTCTTGAGCGTCACCAGAACCACTGACTGACTGGCTTGACCTCACCCATCTTACTCATGCTTAGTGAATACAAGCCTTTTTTAGTAGAATGTGACGAACGTGTACAAACGGGAGAATGTGTAACAAGCATAACAAAATATTTAAAGCACATTTTTTGATAAAACTCACTAGTCCTTTCCTTCCCTTTTTTTTTTTCCTGTCTTTCTTTCCTTTTCTTTAACCACCATCTTTCTCTTCCTTCTCCCTTGTTTCATTGTTTTAATACACTTCATTTACTCTTTATAACTTTCGTATATGCAACTGCTCCCTTACCCTCTGGCTCTCCCGTCTCCCCCTCCTCTCCCTTCTCCCCTTCCCCACCCCCAGCATTAGTATGGATCAAGGAGTGTTCTATCGATCTTCTTTGCGATTCAACTCTTTAACGTGTACATTCTAAGCTTACAAGTTACGAAGTGAATATAGAAGATAAGCAATGTCCTGTGTTTCATTCCTGACCTGTGTGTGTGTAGGTGTGTGTGTTTATGTGGTCACCCATCCAAGTACTAACCGAACCCACCGTCCCTTAACCTCACTGATCGAACGAGAGGCGATGTCTTGCATATGTTGTGCCTTTGTGGGTGTTTGTGGTAAAGGAGTTCTTACCAGTACTGAAGGCTGCTGTACGACTAAAAGATAAATACTGATATAAGTATTAACATACGTACGTACACCACACACCAATAAACTAGCAGATAAATTGAGAGTGGTAGATTAAAGAACATACTAAAACTGAAGACTGCTATACGACTAAAAAAAAATAAACATTGATATAAGTAAAAACACACCATACGTAGACCACACATACAAATACACTAATAGATAATTTGACAGTAAAGACATGCCAGTTTATGAAAAGGTAGTAAAATAATAAATTAATAGATCAATAAATAAACAGGGAAGGTGAAGAACTGAGAAGAAACAAGGAATTTTGTCAGAACAGCCTGCAGTGGACGAGAAGCCAGCAGACATGGAAGGAAGGACGTTAGAAGAGGAATGACTAAGCTAGGTACTGAAATATAGACGTTCCTACCTATTATCTGCCACATGGGGACATATATATAGATTGATGAGACGAAAGCATCAACAATGAGGTGTATGGAACTACAACAACGAGAGAGAGAGAGAGAGAGAGAGAGAGGGGGGGGAGAGGAGGGAGAGTCACACGAACACCAATATTGATGAAATGTAAGTTAAATAAAATCTAGTTGCTACACACATTATCTTATGACAATTATGCAACAGAAAGTGTGTGAAGTGAGTGAATAACTAATTGAAATAGTCGTACAATATCTTGATCGTCTCCTGTTCTGCTGTTGATATGATTAAAATGATTTGCCTACGAGTGATGTCTTACGAATACAGTATATTTAACGTACAACTAAAATAACGTTTTCTTTTTCTTATAATATAAAACAAAATAGGAAATATCGTGAGAGAGCATTTCCATCTTTTCATTCTTCTTATTCTTCCTTTTTTTTTTTTTTTTCCTTTCCCATGTTCTTACGAGTCGCTGTTCCTTATTAGTCTTCTCCATAATGCTCTCTCTCTCTCTCTCTCTCTCTCTCTCTCTCTCTCTCTCTCTCTCTCTCTCTCTCTCTCTCTCTCTCTCTCTCGCCGACATCCCTTGCTTCTTTTAATGTGGCCACATCAATTCATTCGCTTTTCTTGTAATTTCTTTGACATCTCCGTCACTTTGGCTGTTCTTCTTATGAAATAATCTCACTCTGTTCATTGTTGTCATCCATTTACTATTTCCATAATAAAAAATAAATAAATTCAAGAATCAAAGCTTCCATCACCTATATGATCAATAAAACATTCGTGAAGACAGATATAGACACAAAAACGATGTATAAGAAACACCTACATGTAGAAACATAAACAACGGATAAGAAAGTAGTACAATAATGAAAGTGGATTCGTCATTTATCATTAACTTAGGTGTAAGAGGAAATTACAGACCAGAGAAAAAATAACACGGAAAAAAGTACTCAGTAATTATATATTGAAGTTTATTCGTCATCATTATCCTATACTATATTAATATCCATTACAGTCTCAGGAAGGAAGGCTTTAGTTCTCATAAACTCCACTGCATTTATTTTTAACACCGGGAAAACACAAGTAGCCATTCATTCAGGCACGGGGAGGAGGAGCAGGTGGGCGTGGCCAGGCTAGTGTTACCAGACAACGCCAGGCTGTTCTCACCATTGTCAAAATATCGACATACAAAAAAGCACCCATTTACTAATACACCAATAACATATGCATATTAGATAAAATAACCAAAAGTACAGAGAGCATACATTAATTATAGAAAAGCCGTTATAAATAATTGATTAGAAATATCCCGGAATCTCCATTAGCGGCAGACGACGTGAAGAGAGGTTGACGGGAAGAAGTACTCTTGTCATTTTCCATTTTTTACCGTGATACAGATGTTTCCCGTGGCCCTTCTTCCCGCACAGGTGAGTTAAGACATCCACCTTGCCTTATTAGTTACCAAGTGGGGGATTAATGGCTGGAGTTTTTAGTTAGATGAGAAAATTCAGTATGTATTGGATTTCTCAGGTAAATCTCTCCTTATCATGTGAGTGTGTATGTATGTGTGTGTGTGTTGGGCAAGGTGAAGGCGTGTTGTGCAATATTTAGCCATGCATCTTTATTTCCGTGTGTGTGTGTGTGCGTGTGTATGTGTGTGTTTTGAATAAATTAACTCTCCCGTCTCGTGTATATGTGTGTATGTATGTTTTGTCTTTCTAGTGCCTCGTTCATGTATGTATATGTGTGTTTATGTCCTAGCGTCTCTTTCATGTGTGTATGTCTGTATGTCTCACCGATGTTATTGTAGATTTACACCATCATACGCTACAACACTGAGAATATGATTTTTGTATACCTTACTGGATTCTAAGAAACTCTTATCTCTCTGAGTGTCCGTGGAAAATCCATAATTTTCATAAATAGACACGGGCACTTCCTCCCAAAATTCCCTAGATCTGCTCCCGGTTAGGTTAGGTCAGTATACCTGAGGGAGTTGAGAAAGGCGCAACACCCCGGCTAGGTTAGAGGGATAAGGAGATTATGGTGTAAATCTAAGAAGGTACCGTCTCACCTAGCGCCTCTTTCATGTGTGTATGGCCCATTGACTCATGTGTGCATGTGTATGTATGCATGTTTGCTTGATATTCCCTGGAGCATCATGTATGTGTGTGCGTCTTGCAGTTTCATGTTTTATTTATTTTTACTTATTTGTTTCTTCAGGTTCTTCTCTCTCTCTCTCTCTCTCTCTCTCTCTCTCTCTCTCTCTCTCTCTCTCTCTCTCTCTCTCTCTCTCTCTCTCTCTCTCTCTCTCTCTCTCTCATAGGGGTCGCCATATGAAGGGATCAGCAGTGAAATTAATCAATTGAATCTAAACCTAATCTAACCAATCCCTCCAATAAAGAAAAAAACACTAATGTTATTTCAATATTATCCCCAAAAAGCTAGCTAATTGTCTCTTTTAAAGTATATAGTACTAGTGTTAACTTGAGGAAAACACACTGATATCCTAGAGTGCAATATTCCCATTGGGGTCATGCTAATATTGTCTCTCCAAAAAAATATAATACCAGTGTTAACTCCTGGATAACACGTTGGTATCCTAGGGCATAATATTTCACTTGATGCTCAGTTGATACGATTCACCTTCCCCTGTAGGAGTTTCAGAATAACTATCACTCTACCCTGTAATGTTCCTTGGAGAATGGGGGTGTTTAATGGGCCAGCCACTCACTGCATGTATAGTGGCCGGCTAGTCAAGGTTAAGCAAACAGTCACGGCTCCATTAGTAAAGAGATGGCCTTGGATGTCTGCTCACTACACTTGGAGACTTGTTAATTCCTTAGCCACCTCTGCCTCCCTCCCTCAGCTCAAAGTCTCAATGGCAGAGGCTCCACAGAGGGACAGAGTGTGATTAGTTTGTGTGTGTGTGTGTGTGTCAGGGTAAAGATAGGCATGCCATGGCTTAATATATTGGCCTGTGTTTATTTATTCATTTTATTTTATTTATATTTTAGTTTATTTTTGTTTAGTTTTTTGTGAATAGCCTTGTCATCCCTCTAGAATTTTTTTGATCAGCTGCCTCTTGCATTAAAAGTTAAAGTAAAGTAAAAGGGAATTTGAATTAGTGTTAAGGAGATACCTAATGACTGATCCCACTGTAAAGAACAACTCGCATTATAGAAGCACTGTACAAATTCTGTACAAGCACCTGCAGGAGAGAAAGAACATTAGAACAGTGACTTTGTAATGTGTAGCCTGTTTTATTGTGTACAGATGACCATGGAATGAGGAGAAATGTGTCATTGTGATGAAATATGTTTTTGCATTTGTGTGTGGGAGAATTATTGATCACAACCTTTGTTTTGAATGCTTAAGTAATCATAATCCTTTACCTACATTTGCACATAATAATTATATTTGTTTATCTTGCAGGAACATGGAGAGAAAGGCCCTGATTGACTGGACGAAATAAACCAAGAATTCTCATTGGTCAGGCACACCTGGTGCTGTGATTGGCTCATGGGAGACACTAAAATCTGACTGACTGATCAAAGCAACTCTGAAATCTGGGCAGTGTGTGTGGCCAGAGGAGCCCACCAGCCTGTGCATGAGTGTGTACCTGTGTGTGGCTGGCTGGGTGACGCAGGAGCTGGCTGGCTGTAGATGTACACATTAGCACTGGATACACACCCAAGAGACAGTTCAAAGAATACATACACAGACACATGTATACAGACACACGTCAAGCAATATAAGAAAAGTGCATTTGAATTTTAAGATAACAAGAGTAAACTAAAACACAACTCATACATACACTCATCAAGCAATATAAGAAAACTACACTTAAAATCTAAGCCACCAAGAATCACATAACACACACACACACACACACCACCATTTACCGGCAGTTCAGGCGTTGGGTAGCCATGGCTGACCACCCTGAGGACAACGACCCTTTTGAGGAGGACATAGTCTTTGATGAGGCAGGTCTCCTTGGGGGAAAGATGCCTCGCGCTCGTCGGCAGGCAACCGCTGGCTTCCTCCCAACCTTCATGCTCTTCATCCGCACCGTGTTCCTCTGCATTGCCTTCCTGGGGCTGGTACGTCTGTGTGTGTGTGTGTGTGTGTGTGTGTGTGTGTGTGTGTGTGTGTGTGGGTTGTATTTTGAAATGCTCTTCTCTTTCATCACGATTATTTTCAAAGGCAACAGAGATGATTAGCAAGGTTTTCAAGAGTGTTTCTCCTGTTCTTAGTGTAGAAATATTGTTTATCTCTCACTAGAACTACAGCAACACCCTTAGAACCTGTATAACTTCAACTATATAGATCCTTTTGAAAGAAATTGAAGTGCATTGCTCAAGTGTTTCAGAATACAGGTGTGTGTGTGTGTGTGTGTGTGTGTGTGTGTTGGTGTCATGACTTCTACTTTGCTTACTTTTCTCCTGCTGTGTGTTTATTTTATGTATATTTGTATCATTACTTTTACATTACTTTACTCTTCATGTCATTATGTGTATTTGTATCATTACTCTATATTTTCAAGTATACCATGATGTGCTGCAGTAAGAGAGACATAACTCATGTGTGTTCGTGTGCATCCCAGGGCCTGTGTGTGTCGGTGAGCGGCGGTCCACTCATCAAGCTGGAGATGAGTGTTGGGGTTCCCGAGAGCACAGCGTTCCATGTGTTCACAGCACGGTCTGTCGGCATGCTGCTTGGAGGAGCTTTAGGTGGGTACTGCTGCTGTTGCTGCTGCCACCACTACAGCATCCACTCGTGTCTCCGCTGCTGTCTATCTCACCACCTCATTCAAACAGTGACTCCATTGCTTCTCTCATGCCATACAGAAAACTTTAGGATGAAGGAGAAATACATAGAGAAAGGAAGTGATGAGAAAGAGAGAAAGAGAGGGGATCTTATCACTCACTCAGGAAATGTCAGATTAAATACTCCCTACTTGTGACATATTTATATATAACCATTTCCTGCTCCTGCTTTTACATAACACCTTATCACTTATCTTATCACTAAGATTACAAATATTTTCTATTTACTTCATGCTTGTATTTTTCAACATAGCTAGAATATATGGGATCTGTGCTCTTTATATGCTTATCCAAGCTAGAATATATGGGATCTGTGTTCTTTATATGCGCTTATCCACAGGTTCGGTCTTGTTTGAGGTGTACAACCGCCAGTTTCTGCTCTCTGTGAGTTTGGTGTGGGTGGCAGCAGCGGTGACAGTGCTGCCTTTCACCGTACCAGCAGCTCTATGGTGGACGCTGGCATCCACGGCTGCCCTTGGCACTGGTCTGGCCTTCCTTTTCACTGGTATGGCCATGAGTCACATGGTGTAGTTGTGTGGTAGTGTATTGTGTGTTGGGTGAGTGAAGGAGCTCTCTTAGTTGTGTGTGAAGGTCTGGGATCACTGGGTGTGGTGGTGTGGTGGTGCATTGTGTATTCAGTGAGTGGAGGAGCTGTCTTAGTTTTATGTGAAGGTCTGCGGTCAGTGGGTGTGGTGGTGTGGTGGTGCATTGTGTGTTGGGTGAACGGAGGAGCTGTCTTAGTTTTATGTGAAGGTCTGTGGTCAGTGGGTGTGGTGGCAAGGTGGTGGAGTAAGTGGGCCATGGGATCAGACATTTGGTTTGTGTGGGTGTCAGTTAATTGTTCAGGTAATCAGAAGGTCAGTTAGAAGTGTAAGGTAGAAAGTGTATTTACTTTATCAGTTTTCTTGTGAGCCAGGAAGTCAGTTGTCAGTCAGTAATTTTGTTTGGTTTGCAGTTGATTAGTCAGTCACAGACCATGCACTCAGATGGTACTTTAGTCACTATGATAGCTGTGAATCAGTCAGTCGTTGCTTTATTCTATCAATTGGTGGCAAGATTAGATTAGTCATTGTGTGAGTTTGTGGTGAATGATGAAGTTACTGAGAGAGAGAGAGAGAGAGAGTAGACAGTAGCCAAAGTGTGTCATTCCAGGAGGCAATGTGCTGTGCCTGGACCTGTGGGGGCGGCGGCAGGGCAGCGCGGCACTGCAGGCTCTCCACTTCAGCTTCTCCCTGGGGGCGTTGGTGGTGCCTCTGGTGGTGCAGCCTTTCTTCTCAGGCCTGCACCCCGTTGAGACCACCACTGCCATTGCCACCACCACGCCACTCGCCACAGAGATCACAGCACTGATGAGAGCCGCCAGATCAGCAACACTGCAGGAGATGGAACCACACACCTGGACCAATTTAAATGATAAGGACCTGCTCTGCATCACCTTCCCTGGAGGAATATGCCAAAATGCCACCACAGTATCCAGCATGAACCACACCACCACAACAACCATGCCACCACCCTCCACCCCCAAGACACCCAAGAAGAAGCCAGCATACACCAATGGTGACCATCTTGATCCTGATGACAAGATGACCAAGTGGACCAAAGCTCCTCCACCTCCACCTCCCACCTTACCACCGACCACACCACCAACCACACAGAAGGCACACACCACCACTCAGTCTCCTGCAGCCACAGATGCTCACAACACCTCTGCAAATGGAACCACTGCCGTTACTGCTCCTTCCTTTGCCAATGCTGGTCAGAGTGGTAATGTCAACACCACCAACAGTAGCAGCACAGGACTTCCACCTTCCTTTAGCCACACTAATTCTGTTCCTACCACTACCACCACTACTACTCCTGCTACTACTGCTGCTGCCACTACTACTACCACTACTACTGCTGCTGCTGCTGCTGCTACCACTACCACTACTACTACTTCCACCTCTGCAACCACTACTACTGCTACTACCACTACTCCCACTACTACCACTACTCCCCCAACTACAACAACTCATCCTACCACTACCACCTCTACTACTGCTGCAACTACCACCACCAAAGCTCCTCCACCAGTCACTTCACGTCCAGCCACCACCACACCCAAGCCTAAACCTACCACAACCACCACTACTACCACTACCCCTACCACTACTGCTGCCACCACCACCACCACCACCACTACCACTACCACCCCATCCACCATCACCACACATGACCTGCCCCATGCAGTGAACCATGGGGAGGTTGGTGGAGAGGAAGCGATGCTGCTGACGTCTGAGGTGCAGAAGTACGAGGTGCAGGACCTGCGGGAGAGGCTGCCGGAAGAGGAGAGCAGCGTGGGCACGCCGTCCCTCAAGCCAGGCACCTTCAGCAATGCCAGCGATGACAAGTCCCGCTTCCTGGAGCACATGGCGCAGCGCCTCGGAGACTATGGGGTGACACGGGTGCACCTCGCCTACATCAGCATTGGCATCCTGGTGGTGGTGGATGCCCTGGTGTCCGTGGTGGTGCTGTGCCACCACCCACGGGAGGCGCGCTCCAGGCAGGAGGGCGGCCCCATGGCCACTGCCCGCCCCTCACGCGCCCTGCTCTTCACTGTGCTGTTCTCTGCCTTCATGTTTGCAGCAGAGGCTCTGCAGGGAGCCCTCCACCACCTGCTGGCCTCCACAGAGACTGGCTCAGGGCTACCCCTCCTCTGGGGTGGAGGGGAAGAGGGGCCCAATGGCCAGGTGGTGTTTTGGGGGTTGGTGTGTCTGGTGCGTTTCCTGTGCATCCCAGCAGCCGGCTGTGTGGGGCCACCCGGCAGACTGCTGGGGGCAGCAGTGGTCTTCTCAGTGGCTGGCGCGTCCTTCATGGTGGTGGGTGCATCAGGGAAGCAGGACTTTGTGTGGGCAGGTGTGGTGTTCCTGGCTGTAGGGTGTGCACCAGTGCTGCCCACCAGCCTGCTGTGGATGGCCCAGCACATGAGAGTGACCCACCGCCTGTGTGCCCTCATGGTGGTGGTGGCCTCCTTTGGCAACACCCTCACCCACTCCCTGCTGGCCGAGGTGATGGGACACCCGCCCACCCATGCCTTTGTGCTGCTGGGCCTGGCCATGGCCTCTGTTGTGCTGCTCTCCGCCTCAGTGTGTGCCTTGCATGCCGGCCAAAATAATCCCAACCTGGGGGCACCTGTGGGGTACCAGCTGGCCAGCCAGCATGAGGAGGACAGCCTGGAGCTGACACCCTCTGCCAGTGTGGTGTTCACCCCCGCTGATGCCGCGTCACACGAGGGGGGCGAGGCAGGCCAAGCTCTGCTCATTGACTAGCAGCCATGCTCACACCCTTTACACACTCACTTGTACACACACACACTTACATGTTCACACTCACACACCGCCACATGTGCACTCGTATACGCACACTCATGGACACAAAGGAGTGTCTAGCATTAAGTGCAAGAGGAGCTGCCCAGCAGACCCTCGCCTCTGTGTTCACGCCCAGCAAGCCTTCCCCTCACCGCCTTGCCTCCCACACTCACCTCCCACACTGATCAGTATTCCCACCCGTGCCCCAGAGGAGGGAACTCAGCCACTGGTATGGTGAAGGAATCTGAACTGTAGCCTTGGCCCTTGCCCTCTCACTGCCCTTGTCATCCCTCCAGCAGGGGACACGTTCTGTACACCCACAGCCTTCGCTCCACCAAGCTGCTGTTGTGTTACCTCTGTGCCATCTTGCCACCACGCCCACAGCATTCCGCCCAGCGTGTGTGTGAGGCGTGGACCCTGTGTGTGTGTGTGTGTGTGTGTGTGTGTGTGAGAAGAAGCAATCCCTCATGTGACTAAAAGACAATAATATAGCTAGCAGTCATTGGGTATCTCAATGTACACACTATATCAAGCTTGTTGTGAGAGAGAGAGAGAGAGAGAGAGAGGTGTATACTACTTAGCATCATTCCTAAATCTCTCCACTGTCATTCCACTGTACACATTCTCTCCCTGACTTCTCCATTGTATATCATTTCCCTCCCAGTGAGAGTTATGTATGTGATTATGTTTGTCGTTCAAATTATAAGTTTTTACATATGTATTTATAAGGTTCATTCCATATTATTTTTGTATATATAGATGTATGTGTATGTATGTATGTATGTATGTTTGTACCTTATGTATTGCCTTAATATATTTTGCCACTACTGTATGTACTATTTGGTGACTTCATTTATAAGTACTTGCTTGTAAATGACCATGAAAACTACTACACACTTATATACAAACAAACAGAGAGAGAGAGAGAGAGACCAACAAAACTAGTCAGGCATGTGAGCGTAGTGTGTGTGTGTGTGTGTGTGTGTGTGTGTGTGTGTGTGTGTGTGTGTGTGTGTGTGTGTGTGTGTGTGTGTGTGTGTGTCCTCTTTTACTACATATTACTTGGTGTACACCGTCCCGTGTCTGTCGTAGTATCAGCATCAGCATCAGCAGCAGGGTCAGTGTTTATTTTATATACTCTGATCTGGTACTATAAGCTTTTTGTAACCTAACTCCGGGGCCAGAGAGGCAGGGGAGGGAGGGAGAGAAGGAGGGAGGAAAGGAATACCATCATTGTTGAGACCTACATAAAAAAAAATTAAAAAAAAGATAAAGTAGGCATCAGGATCTGTAAGTTTAGGGAAGAAGAAGAATGGGTGTACGTTGTAAACTGAGGGAGAGAGGGACTCTTGTCAAATTTGAGATGAGTACTGAGAGAGGACTGTATTCAGAAACTGCGTTCTCATTAACAATTTAAAAAAAAAAGTTATTTCATGTTCTCAAGTGTGTTTTTCCTGATAATAGGTAAAAATCATGTTAATCTACCACTGTAACAATAAAAACGCCCTTGAAAACCCATGTAGCTGTAACATAGCCTTTTGAAAGCAGTTGTGGTGTGATGCAGAGGCATTTCAGAATATGGTCCATGCTGAGAGTTATTTGCTTGAACTCACCATCAAAATACACTGAAAGAGAGTTACATACAAGGGAAAGCTGCAAGATATAGTGGAGGGAATGAGAAATGCTGAATGGGATTTAGAGAATCTAAAAGGTGAAACAAGTGATAGGAAGGAGTAAATAGATGATTTTATAAGACAAAACATGGGGATAACATAATAGCCAATATCCACCTATTATCTTATTCTGTTGTGTCCATGCAAATAATTAATCGTCAGTGGTCTTAAAGGTAACCAAACACGATCACAGCAGTAATAGAAATGACTGGGCGTGGAAAGACTGCAAGTAAACGAACCACATTCTGAAACGCTTCTGCGCCACTCCACTACGTTCAAAAGGCTCTAGTTAAAGTGACACGGATTTACAAGCGTGTCTTTATGGTTCCAGTGGAAGATTAACAATATTTCTACATTATTAACAGGAGAAATACTCGTGAGAACACGGCTAATCATCTTTGTGGCCTTTGAAAATAATCGTGGTGAGAGAAGGAAGCGTTCTGAATGCAAAATGCGTCAATGCGTGGACGAGTCAAGATGAATGCAGGTGTTTTCTTTATCAGGTAAACACTTGGATAAGCTTAATGTGTTAATACTTGGAGAGGAAACGACAGTGTTTTGATTATTAGTGTGTGAGTGTGTGTCAACGAAAGGGTTGTGTTGGTAATGAAGGTTGTGTACAGTAGTTAGTGTTTTGTGGTGAAGCAGATAAGGAGATAATTGGTAGAAAGAGACGAGATTAAGTTAGAGAGCTGTGATATTAAGAGAGAGAGAGAGAGAACGCTGTTGTTACGAAAGAAAAGAAACGGGAAGAAAGAGGGTAAGAGAAGCTGTGATAACTCAAAAAAGAAAGATGGGATGACAACCGTGAGATTAAGAGAGAGAGGGAAAGTTTGTCGGTGAATGAAATGTTAAGGAAAAGTGTCATATTCTACGAAACGAGCTAATGAGCCCTAACATCACATAAAGCTTGAGTGATTTGGAATGTGCTGTGTAGAGGAAGATAAAAAGTTGTGTGGGAGGCAAAAGCTCGCCAGGGTGATGGGAGCGAGTAAGGACTTGTTGAATTCGCTAAACGGTGCTTCAGTGACAATAACACCCATATTCTGAAATACTTCCGCGCCGCACCTCCATTACTCTCAAAAGGCTAGTAATTGAAGTCACATGGGTTTATAAGGATGTGTTAATGGTTCTAGTGACAGATTAACACGATTTTTACATTATTAACGCACCTCCACTACTTTCAAAAGACTAATAATAGAAGTGACACGGGTTTATAAGGATGTGTTAAAAAAATGGTTCTAGTGACAGATTAACACGATTTTTACATTATTAACGGGAGAAACATTCTTGAGAACCCGGCTAATCATGTTTGTGGCCTTTGAAAAACGGTTGTGATGAGAGCAAAGCGTTTCAGAATACGGGTTTAAAAGTAGTGAGTTTGTCAGGTAATGATTGGTTTAATGCGCCATGCAACGGGGTCATTATTGCAGGCGTGGTAGTAGTAATAATGTGTTAGCGCAAACATCAGGTAGGAGAACGAGTGACGGAGTAATTTAGAGGATTTAATTGAGTGTAATTAATCCATTTGGTACCAACTGGACATTAATTCATTTGATTTGGGATAACATTGCAAGATTTCATTATTTGTTACTTGATTTATCTATTTTCTTCACATTTATTTATTTAGCATTTAATGTTGTTGTTGTTGTTGTTGTTATTATTATTATTATTATTATTATTATTGTTATTATTATTATTATTATTATTATTATTATTATTATTATTATTATTAATATAACTACTACTACTACTACTACTACTACTACTACTACTACTACTACTACTACTACTACTACTTCTTCTACTACTACCAATACTACTACTGCTACTACTACTACTACTACTACTACTACTACTACTACTACTACTACTGCTGCTACCGCTACTATTACTACTACTACTGTTTTAGAATTTATTTTTAATTATTTTATGATTTTCCTTTATTTTATTTATTTATCTATTTATTTTCTGTGGAGTTAAAATTCATGTCTAGTTATTTATTCAATTTAATAATATAATAATATTGTGATTGGAAGACAAATGTTTACTTGTTACTGTTCGTGTGGCGTCAGGTTGTTAGGAGGGACAAGAACACAAGAGTGGGGAGGGGTGAGTTGGGTTTCTATTCCGAAAAGCTTACTGTATTCTGGAAATAAAAAGATCAATAGTCATGAAATTTCTGTATTTGTGTTCTTTCTTTGTTTCATGAATCAGACTGTACCGTGTTGTGGTTTGTGCGGAGGTGAAGGCTGGGAGTGGCTGGTTAAGTTATCATGGTTAATTACTGTGTTCCCTTCGGCCCCCACTCCCATTCCTTCTGTCCTGGCCAGCTGACGTTCACGTGCTTCGAAGTTCATGTTAATGAGCTCATGCACACATGTGGCATTCTCATAAATCTATTCCCTTTGCTTCAGCGCCATGTTACAGGCAGATTTTTCCATGACAAAGTAGTTCTTTACCGCAATAGGTAAGTATGATATTGTTGTTACTTTGTACTTAAAGCCTCTCGGAATATGTTTGAAGCTTCGAAGCAGATGCGCATGGACGGAGGCCCACGCAGCGTCGCTTGTGGGCAGTAGCCGGTGTGCTAGCGACGAAGGTGAGTGGCTGCACCCAGACCCCGTGCAGGCTCGCGTTTCTGTCTTCCGTGAAGATTGCAGCACTCAGCCGAGAAACAGGTGAGCGAGTGGGGTAATGTGTACCTGGTTGCTGTATGTTTGTACTTATTATGTAATGGTACACACGAAAAAAAAAGTATAGTAGTGTCTGGTGGGCACTATTCTCGGCTAGAAATTGGTAGTCTGTTCGACGATAAGTCAGTAGTGTCTTGCTCTTAAATACCCACCAGACAACTTAGTTGTAGAGACAGATAATGAAATGACAGCGTTTTCATTGATGGCTAGACCAGATCAGATTTACATTCAGTAAGGTTATTAATTTCACTGCTGATACCACCACTGTGTAGTTCACGATGTGAAAAGCGTCATATTTTGCAGAGAAATAGTCGGTCTGGAAATAAGTGGATTGAGGTGATTTCCATAATCCTCGTGGAGAGTAATGTGTGTCTGGTGCTTATTTCAAGTGGCCAGGAGCTGCATGTCCGTCTCCTGTCCTGTCAAGTGTCCAGAGTCGCTTCATGGAGTACCATGCGCCTAAGTGAAGCAGCAGGCCGAGGCCCCGGTGTCTGGTGGTGGGCCGCCGTCGCCACGCCAGCGCCGCCCCGCTCTAAGGTTTGGACAGTACATTTTCATCACTCAGGCTTTTACCAGGTAAGAGTTTTCCCAATAGTACTCTACTCATGGGTGCACACGCGTCATAGTTTTGCTGTTTGTCAGCAACATTCTCTTCAGACTTAGGTACTTACCAAGTACACGCTTCATCAACACGTCATGGTGAATAGTTCTTTCCTTCTTGTTCAGTCATAAACTACATAACTATTCCAAAATTTACCACTGCAATCAATGTATTTAACTTCTTAATATCTATTGGTACTCCACAATCCTGGTCGCTACTTGTGTATTCTTGCAGTTCCTCACCTCTCCTGTATTTCAACTTACACTGGTGTTGTCCATTCTGCTTTTAATGTCACCCTAACTCTGGATCCCAATATCTTTGAATCTTACTTTGATTGACGTCAGGGTCCTTATTTGTGATAATGGTATTGAGTCACTCTTAGTACTGCCTGATGAGGGTGGAGAAATGAAAGATTGGAAGTACAAATTTTTTATTAGCAAATCTTAGAATGAACACAGTATGCAACACAACTTTGCTGCTGTGCAAAGTCTAATACATGGTGTTGTACCTCACTGCAGAGCGGTTGCCAGTGATGTTGGGAGTTGTTGCCTGCGAGTGCAGCCAAACCTTGAAGGTTATGGTATTTTTTTTTATTTATTTATTTTTTTTCAGGCGAGTATGAAGGCAGTGTTTGTGGCTGCAATCCCAAGTTAACAAATCTGATGCCCTACATTCCACCAAGGAGTTACCCTGACTGTCCTTGTTGCCGCTGCCGCCAATCCCACAGAGCGGTTGGATGGAAGTGGCTGTGCAAGATATCTCAGATGTCCAGGAGAAGGGAAAACAAGAGGGGAGCTCCATAGGCTGGCCTGTGTAAGTGCTGACAATTTATTGTAGTGCAATGAGGAAATGGTGAGGCATCAGGTAAGATTGTTCATATATGAAATGGCACTTGATACACATTTCACTCAGCTGCAAGTTGCTGTAAATTAATCCCTCTACAAGCCATGCTTAAATTTGGTTAACTCAATGTTCTTGCTCCTTCCCTGACTTTATATTTTATAATCTTATCAATTACTCAAAAATTGAAGAATAGTTACAGTTGCAGGCAAGTTTCTCTTACCACAGCTTCTGCCATCTCTCATGCAAGGAAGATCAGGTTTTCAAGGAAGATAAAAACCCTTTTACTCTTTCACTTCCCACACTGAACTTCCTTGACCACGGTTTGGGTGTGGTGTGGTGTGGATTAACCATCTCCTGAGCTAGAGGACTGGATGCCCCCTCCTGTACTAACCTGATGCTGGAGGGGTCAAGACTACTTGCAATAATGAATCTCTTAAAGGAAGACTCTTGATGGCAAGGAATGAAATGAACACACGAATTTGGGAACACACTGGAGAGAAACAGGTTGAGAAGCTGTAGTGGAGACTATTGATACAAAAATAAAATTTAATTATTCTGTACTTTTCCTTCCTTCTGTCCTCCTGGCCTTGTAAATAATAAAAACCTCTAACACTGCCTCTCCATGAAAGAGCTGCCTCCCTCCCACTCCTCCCCCCATCCAAAGGCTTTCCTTAATGTACTCACTCCCTCCCCCCTCAGTACATTCTGATCCTCTGATGTCTCCTCCTGGTCTCTCCTTACTCTCTCCATTCTGTCCTCTCTCTGTACTTCCTCATAGTACCTCTTTCAATTTCTCTGAAATCAATGAAGCTGATGGTACAGAGATAGTTCAGTACAGAATGGAGGAAGGACATGAGGCAAGAATGTACTCAAAATGGGGACAGAGTACATTGAGGAAGGCAAGCCCACATGATGAAAAGGTCCAGTTTCTTGATTAACATCTTGAAGATAGATAACTGTACAGTCAGTATTCACCATGCATCTTAAGAGCTATATACTAATATCACATACTACGTATGATCATAATTCACTACAAAAATATTCAACCAAAGGAGATTTAAGTTACTATTGCACTGGAGCAGAAGACTAACAGGCAACACATAATTCTCTGCATCAAGGAAGCCTGCACTGCCTACACAAAGTTACACTGCCTGCCCACACACCCCAACACTACAGGAAATGTACAGAGAAGCTCTTGCAATGATACATTACAACCATCTCCATCTTCTAGTCTGTGACAAGAGCTTATTTAAAGCTTAGAAGAGCAACAATGTGTCAAAAATATATACTTATAACATTCCTTAGATAATAAGTTAACAACTGGACAATACCTCAGCTGATCCCTACCTTCAAAGACAATACTTCACCACACACAAGAATAACAAGCACACATGCACACTTACAAACACAAGAATACACACACACACACACATACAAAGAGGCACAGTAGTGGTCATGAGCAGCAAGACGCACTGCACTCACTCACACTGTGTTTAGCATCTTCCTTCCACTTCAAGTCCTCTGATCTACTAATAGTCTCCTTACAAAACCTGGCAGGTGGTAGATTCCAAACAGATCAGAGGACTAAGACTGAAGAAAAACTAAAGACGGAGAGAGTGAGTGTTACATTGCTTGCCTTCTGACCATGACCATACATTAACCTGAAATGAGCCTCACAGGACAAACACAGACAACCACACTCATATCCCACAGCCTCTCACAGGATGATCTCATTCTTGTAGCTATGTGGCAGGTCCTTGTATGGCAGCACAATGGAGTTGAGCACAATCACCTCCGACGGCACAGTCACGTTGCACCCTGCGGGGAACAACACTCAGTAACACTCGGCAACACTCCGAGGCATGCAGGACTAAGGTAGTGTTTGAAGGAAGTAAGGTGTTAGGTGGCAGACTATCATTACCTAGAAAGTAAAAGCTGAGTGCCTAAAATTTGTGATTCACCTCAGTGTTTTAAAAAACTGCAGGAGTACAGGAGATTCAGTACCTTGGCTCAGTGTGCAGGCAAAGAAGCATGGAGTGTGAGACGAGGGAAAGAAGCAAGGAAGGTCAGATGAGGGAAGTTGTACAAAGAAAAGAAAGTGGTTGGATCTTGAGAGACCAGGGAGCTCCGTGGTACAGTGCTTGGTCTGTGGCTCAAAGTTCGTCAGTTTGCTCCTAATTCACAGTATTTCTTGATGAGAGGGTGGTTCTCTCTGGTAACCCTAGCATAACTGTGGTCTTTGCTATTTACCACAGGGAAATCTTTTTCTGATATGGGCATATGATGAAAGACAGGACAGTCAGCATGTGAGGTGAGACTAAAAGTATGCATTTTTTCACAAAATAATCCAGTTGCTATAGTGTTGTTTGATAGTTTCTTTTCCTTCACAAATGCAAAAAATGTATCAAAGAAAATGTATATTCAAGGAAATCAATTTTTTCTGTTTTTGAGAAGAAAGAAATAGTAGACAGTAATCAAGAGAAGAGCAATGACCTACACAGCAATTGTTGAGCTGAGAAAGAGATGAGACCTATTGCTAAGATAGGATTTACTGAGTGTTGATCCACACAGACCTATTGCTAAGATATGATTTACTGAGTGATGATCCACACAAGTAACTGATTTACATTTTCATTACAAATCAAATGAGAAAACACATTCAGTATTCAGTGACACAAGACTCGGGGATGAATATTGGAAGTATGCAGGCAGTTGGAAGAGAATGATAAGTTACACTAACAAATGATTCAAAGTTTTTACTACACAAAACCATGCAGGAATGTGAAATATAGTCATGCTCATCACACATATAACACAGCAAAGCTTCATCACAACTATTAGCAACTGCCAAGGACACACTGACTGCCACTGTCATGTCAACTTGCAACCCTTCCAACCCTCCATCACTTCATCTATCAACTGGTGAAAGGTGACCAGAAGGAAGGCAGCAAGGTGCCTAGGAATCCCTCCTCCATGCCTCTACTCCAACACTGTGATGGTGTGATGTCCTATTTAGTCCCCTTTACCTGAGATCTCAGCCTGGCATATCAATAGGTTATTTGACAGTCGATAATATTCTACAGCTCACTCTAAGAACATTTGTGCTGCACTTACCGCAGAAATATTCTTAATTCTAATACCATGAACAACTTTTCTAATGTGTCCAAGTGAAAAGTGATAAGAAAACTAAAAGCAAGATGAAAAGAGTTGAAAATCTGTAAAGTGATCTGAAAACATAAAAAGACAAAGTAAAAAAAGTTAAGAATCCTTAAAGTGATGAAAATATGTAAAAACAGGATGAAAAAATGGTTGAGTCTCTGAAGTCGTTAAAAGACATAAAACAAGATAAAGAAATGAGCTGGGAATCTATCTTCTACATGTTATACTTCCTACAGAGTCATGGTCAAATCAACAAAAAAACAAAGGGATCCACAGAGCCAAGACTAAAATATAGATTAGTTATACACACACACACACACACACACACACAAAGCTCTCACAGGACTAAACATGCGAGGAGCCACAGACCGACACCAAGACGCCACTAACTGCACTTAGAGAATGATTTCGTTCTTGGTGCTAGAGGAGAGGTCTTTGTGAGGGAGGACAATAGAGTTGAGCACCACCACCTCTGACACCACCCTCACGTCGTTCCCTGCAGTGGAGGAGACCCTTGGTGATGCTGTCTCGCTACACCACACATCACTGCAAGCTTACCTCACACACCTCAGCTATTTCACTGCATACCTCAAACTTACATCACACACCTGATAATGCATCCTAACATGACCCAGCATACTTCAAGCTTACTTCACACACCTGGTAATGTATTCTAGCATAATACATCTCAACCCTCTCACCCTAACACACTCAACACCTTATTACATTCTAACATAACATCTTAATTCTTTCACTACCAGCTGTCACCCAAACACACACTCCTCACCTAGACACAGCCTTACCACTGCCTCTGACATACACCCTCACCACCACCATCTCTCACCCTAACACACACCAGCCTTATTACTGAACATAAATTAATGAACTAATGCTGCCATAAATATTTAACCTTACACTGCAGAAAGAAAAATGAATGATAAAATTAAGCTTGACAAAGTAATACGCAGAATATAGACATCAAAAAGCTTAGCCAAAAAGATATTCACAACTATACATTGAAAAGAGGTTTGTCCCTAATAACTTAATAATGCTACAACATGCAGGACTGTTTCTATATAACCTAATACTATAGAACACACATGACTGTTTCTACCTGCACTCAGAGGGGGAATAAGCACAAGGATATCCAGAGATGCTTTAAGAGGAAGACACTGGAAGGTGAGAGATAAAAGAATAAAAAATAAGACAATTCTAAATGAGAAGCACACAGGAAAGCAAGCACAGACCACTACACACAACAACCATGACCTTATCTCACCAAACACACGTGGAGGCAAGCACAGACCACTACACACAACAACCATGAGCTTATCTAACCAGGAAGTCACAGAAACAGACAGTAACCAAAACATAAAAGTGAATATAGAGAGAGAGGACAAAGAAAAACAGAGCACATCAGACAATGCTATATATAAACTCTTCACACACACAGACAAGACCTTCTAGACATCCACTATTCCACTAATCTACTACCCAGCCATCCAGTACAAGCCACAGAGATACTACAGGGAAGTGCTGGCCAGCCTGGGGTGCTGAGGTGCTGTGTCACTCTCTCCACTCACCAAGAATCGTAATGGATGGGTTCAGCTTCCCCTCCGTGTTGAAGAGCGGCACATTGTCCATCTTGGCAAAGGGCTTGTTGGGGTTGGGGTCACACGGAGTTCCTTCCAGCCTTGTCCACGCCCCCACGGTGGAGTTCCAGCCAACAACCCTGAAATATTAGGGTTTGGTGAAGTATGGAAGAGGAAGAATGCATATAACTCAAGAGGATTAAGGTCAGGTGGGGTATGGTACATAAATGATAAAGATAAATGCATGTTAAGTTAAAATCTGTCAATATATTCAGCCAACAACCCAGGGCAGTGCAAGGTGCATATGGAAAAAATGCATGTAAAATCAAAACTGGAAAAAATGTAGGTAAAATTAAAATCTACCAAGCAATATAGTCTAGGAATGACCAAGGCAAACTATCTACAAGTATACATTGATGCCTACAACCATTCCCTCACATCTCAAGTTATCTTCAAGTTACTCATAACTCATACTTTTTATATAAGAGGAACAATTGCCAAGGGTAAAAAAAGAGTGATAAAAAGGCCCAGTGAGGATCATTTATATTTGGAGAATAAGTGTCTTGAAACCTCCCTCTTGGAAAGAGAAAACAAAGAAGCAGACAGGGAACTCTAGAGTTTATTAGGCTGCAAAGGATGAGTGAATTAAACACACACACACACACACACACACACACACACACACACACACACACACACACACACACACACAGAAGTACGCAGTACGCACGTGTAGAGGACACAGCTGTGTTCTTGTATGGTAGAGTTGCCCAGCACGATAGACTCCCTGATGCGCACGCCAGCTCCTATTACTGCGTTTTTGCCCACACTGACGTTGGGACCAAGCTGCAGAGAAGGAAGTGATGGTAAGTGTTGGGAGATGAAGAGTGTGGCATTAAGTGAAGGTAAGTGTTGGGAGATGAAGAGTGTGTTGTTAGGAGAGGCAGCAGCAGAAGTGTGTGAAGGAGGATGTGAATATTAGATGACTGTGAGAGACTTTAGGAGTGAGAAGAGGAAGAGGATATGGTAAGTTTTGGGAAATTAAGAGTTATTTCAGAAGGATGTGAGATTTGTAAGGGACGAAGAGAGACTTTAGTAGGAGTAGGAGGAGCTTCGAAGAGGATAAAGTAGGTTTTTGGAGATGTAGAGAGAGAATTTATGAGGAAAAGAAGGAAAGTAAGTCTCAACAATGAAGAAGAGTGACTTAAGAAGCAGAGAATTAAAGGAGATAAGAATTGACTGAAAAAACAAAGAAAACAGTGACAACATGAAAGACACACACAAGTCTGGACCTGCATTAAAATTTTTTTTAATTTTAATTTTACAAATTTTTCCCTAACTACTGTGATATGTTTTTCACTTATAAAAGAACCATTATACATATATAAAATAGACTTTTGAGTTTTCTGGAGAACGGTTGATATAAAAATCATATTTTAATGCTTACAAAAAATTACGACATGTAGAGTACACATTTTTTCCTTTCATATATACATTTTTTTATAAGTATTCTTTTTCTGCATTTCATAATTTAATCATCTGTAACATTAGATGAAAAATTTTCATCGGAAATTTTTTTTCAGTTAATTCTACAGGTCCAGAGCTGCGTTAAAAATTTTGAAATAATTTTTAATTTAATAAATTTTCCCTAACTACTGTGATATGTTTTTTACTTATAATAGAACCATTATACATATGTGAAATAGACTTTTAAGTTTTCTGGAGAACGCCTGAGATAAAATTCATATTTTAATTTTTATATAAAAATTAGGACACGTAGAATACATATTTTTTCCATTCATATCTACATTTTATATAAGTATTCTTCTTCTGCATTTCATAATTCAATCATCTGTAATATTTGATAAAAAATTTTCATCGGAAAATTTTTTTAATTTTTTGTACAGGTCCGGACCTGCGTTAAAAATTTTGAAAAAAATTAAATTTTAAGAAATTTTCCCTAATTACTGTGTTATGTTTTTCACTTGTAAAAGAACCATTATACATATGTAAAATAGTTTTTAGAGTTTTCTGGAGACTAGTTGAGATAAAAATCATAATTAAATTCTTATACAAAAATTATGACATAGAATACACATTTTTTTCTATTCATATGTACATTTTATATAAGTATTCTTTTCTGCATTTCATTTCAGGTACAGGTCAGACTTTGGAATACACTTCCCACTTAGATTGTCAATGCTAGTAACTGTGAAACTTTTTAAAAACTTGTGAATACTTTTCTTCTCTCTCAGCACTCTACCTACTAGATCTTTCCAAATCTTCCTATTCTATGCTTTCTTCCTGTTACTAAACCTTCAGTTATCAGTGAAGTGCCACCCACTGGGCCTTTGGGTTTATGCATTCATGCTTTCCAGTGGGTCGCCTTCGTTGATTCATATAATAATATAATAATAAAAAACAACATACTGAAAAATAACAAACAAAACACAAACTCCACAAAAGACAGGCACACAAACCAACACAACCACACCACCACACCACAGTTCCCCCCACCAGACTCACCACAGCCGAGGGGTCTACTGAGGCAGAAGGGTGGATGTACACGTCCCCGACAATCTTGGGTTTGTTTGGGCCATTTTCAGTGAGACGTGAGGGGTGGGTGCGGTGGTAGAGCTGCAGGTAGTGTCTGTTGGCGTAGATAGCCGAGCCCGCTGTCTTGATCTGTGACCACCACCTGGGGATGTTTGTTTAGGTTAGGTTTGTGGTGGTGGAGGGATGGTTGAAGCTGTTGTTTACTAGTCGTGGTTTCAAGTGAAGGTAGTGGTAGTGTTGTTCTTGTTGGTATAGTGATGTAGTAGTAGTAGTAGTAGTAGTAGTAGTAGTAGTAGTAGTAGTAGTAGTAGTAATAGTAGTAGTAGTAGTAGTAGTAGTAGTAGTAGTAGTAGTAGTAGTAGTAGTAGTAGTAGTAGTAGTAGTACCAGTAGTAGTAGTAGTAATAGTAGTAGCAGTAGTCCTTACCATCATATAAATATAAGCCCCATTAATTTATGACAGTGACACAAACATGAAGAGTAAACAATTAATCACAAACACACACATTAAAAAACTGAACAAACACATACACACACACATGTACCCACCTATCAGTAGTGTACACATAGGCCTGCCCTGTACCAGCAATGGGCATCAGGATATCCTGCTCCAGCTGAATGCTCTCTGTGGCCTCTCCATCATCAGTGCTGCAGGGGACAGGGAGAGAAACAAGGGGAAGATTAGTAAGAGGAGTAGGTTAGTAATGTAAATTGTAGTCTTCTTATTCCTTCTCCTCCTCTAATGCACAATTGTACTCTTCCTTCTCCTTTTCCTCTAATTCAAATTTTACTCTTCCAATTCCTTCCTCCTCTTCCTCCTGTAATGCAAACTGTACTCTTCCTCTTCCTCCTCCTCCTCCTCCTTTTTCTCCTCTATCTTATCCATTGTCAATCTTCCTTCTTGCATGCATTATCTTCTCTCTCTCTCTCTCTCCCTCTCCCCTTGTCTCCCTGCCTGCCTGCCTGCCTGCCTGCCTCCCTCTCTCTCTCTCTTTGTCTCTGTCTGTCTCCCTGCATGCCTACTTCCCTCTCTCCCTCCTTGTCTCTCTGTCTGCCTGCCTGTCTTCCCGCCTGCCTCTCTCCCTCCTTGTCTTTCTGCCTGTCTGTCACCCTCCCTGCCTCACCTGCTGTAGAAGTCCTGCCTTGAGTTGAAGATCTCCCCGACTCGCTTGAAGATGTCCGGGGAGCAGATGTACACGCCACAGTTGATGAGCGGCGACACGAAGGTAGAAGGCTTCTCCACATAATGAAGGATCTGGTGCGTCTCCTTGTCTTCCACTGAGAGAGAGTAGGATGTGATTTTATATGCGTAAATAAAAAGAACACGTCAACTACAGTATACGTAAATCAAGAGAACACCTCAATTTAGCATCATCTTGACTCAATCCTGTGAAATTGTAAATATCTAGCAAAGTATACCAAGCCAAACACACACTTAACTATTTCATTGACTGATATTCTTTCCCTATAATGCCTTACGACCTCTCAAGACTCTTATTCCTGCACTAAAGCATGTTAAATCTGTAGCCCCCCCAAAAAACAACTAATCTTTCATTCTCTCTTTACTCTCAGTCCATGGAAACTAAGTTCCTATGCAGCTCTCAATATTACCAGGACATGAACAGAGCAATAAAGGGATTAGGAAAACCTTAATCTGGCATCAAAAACATAAAGCATTATAAACTTGACTCTACACCGTGAAGATACAAACACTTAACACAAGCTTAGCAGTAAACACACACTTAAAAGAATACAAACACACAATACAGGCCAGGTACACACACAGAGGGGCACCACCACACAACACAGGCCAGGCACACACAGAAGGACACCACCACACAACACAGGCCAGCCACATACTCACCAATGCAGCCGTACATGGTGGACTGCTGCCGTGTCGCCTCAGTGCCCATGATGGTGATGAGGGAGGGCATAGCGAGGCCCGTGTGGAAGTCCAGCATCTCCTGCAGAGGGAAGTCGCCGCACACGTCCCCATTCAGCACAAAGAAGGCGTCAGGGTTGCCCGACTTGATCTGGTCCCTGAAGTGGTAGATGCCACCTGCTGTGCCCAGGGCGTGGTACTCCTGCAGGTAACTGTAGGATGGGAAATCTCTAGTCAGTGGTGGGCTTTTGATAAACACAGGTATTTAATTTATACAGTGTTGATACTTTTTAACCTGTTCACTGCAATATGGAACAATTCACAGCACTGAAATCAATGTATGAAATCTTTATAAACACCTGCAAGAAAGAAAAGGATGAAAAGGCATAGATTTTGCAATTTCTAGCTAGTATATGTTTGGAGGGGCTGTAGAATGAGAAGAAATATCCCTGAGTGGTTAATGATTCAGGAGAGATGTACCAAATAGCAGTGAATGAGTTAAAGTAAGTTATGAGTGAACCATGATTTACAAAAAATTGATTCATGATTTTTCAAAAAAGTAAATAATACAAAACACCACCATCCACTTCACTAAATCAAGAATCTTCCCAACACAACAACAACAACAATAACAACAACAACAAACCACAGGCCACAGCTCACCGGATTCTGATCTTGTACTGTGCAATCATGTCGGCCACAAACTGCTGGAGCTGCTGTGCCGGAAAGTAACCAAGCAGCAGGATCTCCCGGATGTCAGGCACAGCAGCACAGGCCTCAATGTGATGCTGCACCATGGGGAGACCAGCCACTGGGAACAGGGGCTTGGGGACGTCCAGGGAGAGGGGCCGGAAGCGAGTGCCTGGGGGAATGTCAGGGGTGAAGGCTGAGGGAGGGACTGGTAAGGGGTGATTGAATGGTGAGGGAGGAGTGATGAGGGGGAACTGATGGAAGATTGACAAGGGATGACTGACTGATGAGAGAAATGATGTGTAGTGTTCTGGACAAATAAACACTAGCAAAGAACATCGATAAAAAGAAAGGGAATATACTTAATATCTAGTATACAAACACACTACGAGTATCTACTCCTAAAATGAAACAAACACTAATACTGAGATCTGAAATACACCATCACCTCTATCAACTTTGAATAAACAGCTCCTTACTGCCTAATGCATCTCTCCCTATAAACAAAACTCCCTACATGACTGAACTGGCAAGGGAATACCATTGTGTCATATTAGTAAGTCCTGCACAAGAATTACAAATGAAACTAAAGGATTAAGGCTAAAGATTACATTACTATTCCTTCAAGTGAATACATACAGGGAGGAGGAGGAGGAGGAGGAGGAGGAGGAGGAGGAGGAGGAAACACCATAGGAATATCTTATCCTCTTCTCTTCCAGGTCACATCTAGTTTCTTCTCTCTGTCTGTCTGTCTGTCTGACTGTTAATCTGTCTTTTCATTTGTCTGTCTGTCTGTCTGTCTATATACTTATGTGTTGATCTATCCATCTGTCTGTCTATCTGTTGATTTGTCTTTCTGCCTGTTTGTCTCCCTACAAAAAAGTGAGCAAAAGACACAGATACTGATGAATCACAGTAAAAGTAAGTATAAAGTAAAGATACAAGCTGAAAACCATAAAAACCTGTATTCTTCAAGCTTTCTAATCTGCAGAGAATCTAACAACTACATTCTGAATCACAGGATGTAAGACTGAAGGAAACACAATACTCAAGAAACAAGAGTGAATGATGAACTTTACTCTCAACTTACTACCAAGAGTGTAGTACATACCTATAGCACTGCCTTGCCTGAGGACACACTAATGCAGTAACTAAAAGAGGCACACCGAGTCCCTGTAATACCTAAGTGAGGCCAGGAGAGGAGGGCAGAGTGGATATAAACTGTGGATACAAACTATACTAGCCAGGAAGTTTACAAAAGGAGGGCAGGATAAAAATTGAGGTTCAGGAAAGGAAAGGTAATATATAACTATACTTGTCTGGAGGTTGAGGTAAAGAGGCACTGGATATCAACAGCCTGACTACACAACGCTTTCCACCTTCCCTGACTCACCCGTGAACAGCCGTGGTATTAACATGTCTGGGGAGAGCAACGGTTGTAGTGTCCATTCAGTGAGGTAATATAATACTTACTTTGCTGTGCTAGTGTCAAGTTTTCCTGCTCTTTCCTCATGACACATTAGAAAATCATTCATTATTTACTTTGTTGTTAATCTATTTCAATCGTCTTTAATATATAGTTTCTGTAGTTTTATGGTGCTTTGCTTGTTTTGTGTGATTTAATCTGTCACTAATTGACTTTCACTCGTAAAAGTTGCAGAGAAATGGAATGTAAGTGCAATACATTAACTAAATCAATTCAAACTTAACCTAACTTTGAACTCTGCATGACCAATTTCACAAGCTACCAAGATTAGCCAGGTTGTGAAGTGTGTTTCTCCTGGTAGTAATATAGAAACCTCATTCATCTGTCACTAGCATCATAGAAACATCCTTAAAAAACCCATGTCACTTCAACTAAAGCCTTTTGAAAGTAGAGGTCTGGCCAGAAGTGTTACAAAATACGCCCCATTTGACAACTTCACCTAATGTTATCCCCCAAAAAAACACATCCACAGTAACCAGATGGCAAAAAAACTTACGATCTTAACTTAGAATATAAAAAAAACAACTACAATAAAACATAATTCACATCTAGAAAACCAAAATAATATGACGTTTACCAAAATAAGAAGAAATATTAAGAGCCCCAATGGCAATCAGTCCTCAGTACCCCATGACAATGACCGAAGCAATGTCACTAATACCCCGATGCCCCAAACCTACACCCCGTTTCCTCTCACCTTTCTGCGGCCCCCCTATCAGGATCACTGCCTTTAGCATCATGGCGGCTGATTAGAGGCTTGGGAGCTTCAATTTTCGGAAGACAAGTGTTAGCGGTGTATCTGCAGTGGTGGCGTGAGGTAGTGCAAGTCAGCAAAACAGGAAGACAGACGTACAGACACACCTATCGCCTGCCACGTCCTCACTCGCTGTCTCGTCTCGTGTTTACATTGAAGCTTGCGGGTTCGGCTTCGGCTCAATGATTTAACTCGTTACTTTTTTTTTTCGTTTTCTCCTTTTTTCTTGTTCCTTGTTCCTTGTTCTTCTTGTTATTTCCTTCTATTCTTGTTCTTTTCTATGTATTTTTTCTTTTTTCCTTCCTTTCTTCTTCTTTCCTTTCATCTTTTTTTTTTCCTTTCTCCTTCTTTCCTTTCTTTTCCTTCCTTCCTTTTCTTCTTTTTTTTCATTTCCTAGCTTCTTTCCTTTCTTCTTTTCTTCTTTCCTTTCTTCTCCTTTCCTTTCCTCTTCTTTTCTTTTTTTCTTTCCTTTCTTCTTTTCCTTTTTCTTTTCTTTCTTCTTCCTCTTTCCCTTGCTCTTATGCTTTCTTCTTCTTTCCCTTGTTCTTATCCGTTCTTCTTCTTTCCCTTGTTCTTATCCTTTCTTCTTCCCTTTCTTGACAGGGAAAAAAAAAGATCATCAAATAAAAAAGACGCAGTTTTGTATTTTCATCTGAAGTTTATACCAGATTAGACTTTCTTCAATAGTACCTTTACTGCTCTACTAAGCACCAGAGTTTGCCAGCCACTGAGTGTAGGGACTGGCATTGCTCTGGTCTGTTTTCTGAAATGCTTTGCTCTCTTAGCACAACTATTTACAAAGGCCACAGAGATGATTTGCTAGATTCTCAAGACTGTTTCTCCTCTTAGTAATGTAGAAATCTTGTTAATCACTCACCAGAACCATAAAATACCTTTAAAAATCTGTGTAACTTTAACTAGCCTTAAAATGTTGGATTGTATACACTGTTCCTTCCTTCCTTCTTTCTTCTCTCAGTGCACGGTTCTCTCACTGAGTTTATGATTATTAATTTCCCTTTGTGTCAGTTTTAGTTTCCTTGTGGTTTGGTTTCACAGCCCCCCATCTTCCCTCTCCTCCCAGACAGCAGCGTCATGCATCAATATTATGTGTGTTTTTTCTGTGTAGCACGGAGGGTTGTGTGCAGTGTGGCAGTGCGTGGCCAGCAGACACACTCTGGCACTGCCACACAACACAGCAGGTTTCCAGGAGCATCACAAACACTACCCAAGTAAAATCATACTTTTATATAACTCAAAAGGCTTCCAACAACATTAAATATTTTTTTTTTTATATATAGTATATGTATATATATTTTTCTACAGTGTCTGGACATGTTAACATTTCAACTTCTATCTGGTATTTCTATGTCTAAGTAATAACCTGCTCCTTAGCATACAATAATTGAACTGTCATAAATGCTGAGGAAAGCAAGGAAGGTTATAGGCATTATTAAATATATATCTATGGAAAAATATACATATATGTAATATATATATCTGTCCTGTCATCTGGATACCTCAAGGAAACAAAACACAATTTCCTCGGCTCACAATGGCCACAATGAGAGGCAGAGGACGGAGGTCTTACGGCCTGGATTCTGAACCACGGCTCTCTCTTCAGGGTGACATTCAAAAGCTACAGTGAAGATATATAGGGTTTTCATGGCTGCTTTTTCCTATCCATGATACAGAATCCCTTTGAAAGCATAACCAGAATCATGAAAAGCACTCCTGAAAACCCCAGTAATCTCCACTAGAGCCTGTTTAGAATAGACAAGCTAAAGCGATGAGACACTTGAGACTACAGGCGTACAGTCGTATACAAGACCCGTCCCTTACATACCTCGCTACTGTGTGATGCCAGAGTGACCCAACTTCCTGCCAAGTGATATGTTATGCATCAAGGCCTGGCTGGGCGCCTGGCTGCCTGGCACTCGGCACCCAGCACTGGACACCTGCATCAGGGCCATCTGGGAGGGAAGGCCTGGGTCATCATGAGAGGCCAGAGGTGCAGCATTACTCTAACCCAGGTCTTTGCCAGGAGAGCCTTTGGGGAGCCTGGAGTTGGTCAAGTCTGGATTAACAGAGTGACTGCCACATAAAGTGAGGCTCAAGACCACATCTTTAATTTCTCATGCTCAAATAGCCAGGGACTTGAGCACCTTGGGCAGGGCAGCCAGTGAGATATCAGGCAGTGTACAGCAGTGGCTGGAAGTTTTGACATGCCATGCTCACCCCCATGTTGTGTTCCTCCTCAGTAAGTCCTCTAATCTGCTGACAGGCTCATCACAAAACATGACAACAGATGCATTCTCAGATCAGAGGATTTGACACTGAGAAGCAACACATCACACTCCTTTCCACTGTATGGTGCATTCCTCCTCAATCTTTAAGTCCTTTGATCTGCTGATAGTCTTACAAAACAAGACAACTGATGCATTCTAAGCAGATCTGAGGACTTAAGATTGAGGAAAAACATAAAACACAGTGGAAATGAGAACAGCAGGTTACTGTACTATTGCTTCTGACTCCACCTATGAGAGGCAGGCCTAGGGAGCAGCCTGTGCTGAGGAGCAGGCTGCCTTACAAGGAAGGCAACTGGTAAGCAACAAAAGTACACACACTGCAATACAAAATAAAGGAAAACATATGCACCATCATGATGCATTGGAGAACAGCTGTGTGAGAATGAAAACAATAGAAATGAGAGTCTGACATGAGAGCAGCAGTCAAATGCAGTACAACAAATATAGTTCATTAATCCATGTACCAATGCACAGTTTCCACTCTTCCTGTCTTGAACCAAACAAACCAGCTGTACCAGACCACACCAGACCAGACCAGACCAGACCAGTGCCTTGCCCCCAGGAAGTCCTGCCCTCAGTCCTCCACTCAGCTTGCCAGTGCCAACTCCTGCCCACCCAAGCCTCCTCCCCCAAGGCCCTCAGCACACCCAACCCAGGATGCCACACTCTGGGGTGAAAAATGGCAGTTATGACTATCTATCTGGCAGACAAACGCATCAAAACAAATACATCAAACCCAATCTATGTAACTTATGGAATTCGATATAATTCAGAGGAAAACATGCTGAGAAACTCTACATCTCAGAGTGTGATTTCTGCAGAGGCTTGTAACAAAGTATAACATATGAGTGTCTTATTGACAGTAACAAAGGGTGTTCAGTCATTCTCCATAATATACACACATACATACAAACATTCTACCTATGATAACCAGTAAATTCTGTCTATGCACTATTAAAAAACATAATTATCGGTTATGTATGTAGATACTTCCAGGTACAGAAACAAATGACAATATCTCTTCAGTTCGAGAATGAAGCAAAGGGTTAAAAGTGGAATTCTCTATGTAAAGATAAAAGTGTAACCAGAAAAGGAGTGTGATAATATTCAACAATAAAAGAAAGTGAAAATAAAATAAGTGTACCTCATTGCTTCATACAAAACACAGGTAAAGTACAGTTAAAATGGAATTCTCAACATGGTGACATAAAATGTAACTAGAAAAAAAGGAGCATAATAATATTCAATGATAAAAATACAGTGAAAGAGAATGTGGAAATAAAACAGGTGTCCATCAATGCTTCATACAGGAACACAGGTGAGCTAAACCATACAAGACAGGTAGAAACACAGGTAACATCCACCACACCTGTCTGTCATTAAAACCTGCAATTGATATACAGTAAAAAAGTAGTACAAAATAACTTTAATCCTACCTGACTAACACCACACACACACACACACACACACACACACACACACACACACACACACACACACACACTGCCACTGCCTCTCCTTTAGTCTGTCTGTTGTGCTTGGTTACGAGAAGCAGCCAGCGGAACACTCCTCCAGGCACTCTTTCCTCAACACTGCCTGGGCTCCGCAACACAAACACACACATCATAAACTTAACAAAGAAACAATATAAAAAAAAGGTTACACTCACATTTAAGAATATAATTTTCTTTTCTTTCTTGTGTTTAGTACAGGAAACTGTCTTCAAGAACTTACAAAATATTTAGCACAAATAAGTCTTTTATATAATTGCAAATGATAAAAGTTGTACATTAATTTACAGGTCAGCCACACATGCACGCACGCACGCACACACACACACACATCAATTATCTATTAAAAATCTAAGAATCTACATCCCAACAAAGCTTATGAAATCAGTTATGGCCTTCTCCATCCTAAGACAAGTACTACATGACCTTGAGGAACACACACACACACACACACACACACACACACACACACACACACACACACACACACACACACACACACACAAGAAATGCATCACACGTCACTGCTGGGCTGGCTGGGTGTGGCCAGTGTGAGGTGTGCAGACATACAGTACACAATGCAGCCAAATATATACATTATTCCTGATACATACAGTAGGTAATAAATTTCCAAGTGTAGTTAATGCATGGTACAAAATTTTCTCGGTAATTGCACATCTCCCTAATTGTTCCTATGACTAAGAAAGTTGTGTGTTCCTCCCTACACTACTGCAACCCCACACACCTGTTGCCACGCCGGCTGTGCACCGCCTCGGCCACAACAAAGAGGTAAGCACACTACCTATGCCACACAATACCACAGACATGACAGCAAACGCTAGCTGCAAACTCGTTATAACAAGTTTGCTGTCTTCACTGTCTCCCGCACACACCCTACTGTTGTGAATCTGTTTCCCCAGGACACCGAGTACACTGCCGCCGAGTGCCACATGCCGCTCTACTCCAGCACACTCATCTGGACGTGACAAGGCGTGATAACTGCTGGAGTGCTTTACTCCACTTTATCTGTCCATAAAACAATTAGCGGTTTGTACTTGACCTAAACGTGATTCAGCGGACACTTTCCCGTCCCCAGTGTGGGTTGTGGTGGCAGTGATGCAAGTGTTTCCCTCCCCGTAACACAGCAAAGACACAAAGACGGTGCTGCCGACAGCACGTGACAGACTCTGGCACTGGTGAGTCACTGCTTGAAGGCCAGCAGTGCAGGGCCCAGGACACTGGACGCCGCCCATCCCTGTGGTATCTGCAGTGTGTTGCCTGAGATCACTACTGTACCCTCAATAAATATTCCAATCCAATAAATTTTCTTTGGCATAAGTAGAATAAATCTGTTATCTTATTTACCACAAATCCAAAACATGGACAAGCCCATCAGACGTCCCCTATTGCTATGATAAAACAAAGGTCACCTATGAAATACCTTTAAAATGTTTCATCTGATAATGTTAAAACACAATTTTTGTTCGTGTTCATTCACTCACTCGTCAACAATGTGTTACGGCAGCGTTAGGAAAATATTGTCTATGTGATATCAAATTTGGAAGCTTCTGTTTACAAGCAGCGCTGTGAGTCAGCAGGTGTGAGCTAGCAGGCACATGTACTGTATTTCATCAATACTGACTTGATCAGTCAAATATGTGTGAGCTTCTTACAGTTTACTTCTTATAAACCAGTATAATAAATTTATGTGTCTTTTAAGTTCTTAAAATTATAAAATTTGAAAACAAAATATTTCAGACCACCACATTAGGAACACACACCTTCCTCTCACCTGACACCCTCCCCTCCCTCCCTCACACACACCACTCACTCACACAACTCAACAAGGGCACCAGAGAAGAACAAAAGACACTGTAGTACTAAAACAATTCCTTTCACATTATTATCACAAGTAATTTATGATGCTAATAATTGCACACTCTTCCTGCATAACAGCCTTGTCATGAAAGAACAGCTGGACAGCCTCACGCTGTGTGCCTTGGACGGACTCTGTCTTCTCACTATGCAGCTCAGCCTGGCGCCGGCCAACACTCTGCTCCTCTCCACGGTGTCTTCACCCTTCAACAATGAACAAGTAAAACTCAACCCCATTCACCTATACACACACACACACACACACACACACACACACACATGCCCCTCCCGACTTCCACAAGCACAATGGCACATGCACACACACTCGCACTCCCTTTGTTGTGTATCCTAGTCGTGTTTATATATATTTGTACATGAGGGGTGGTGGGGCAGCGCGGGGTGGCTGGGAGGGGTGCCAGGAGCCGCTGCAGCATGGCACTAGTTGTGGGTCAGGCAGGCTGCTTCCCCTGCATCACTCCCCCACCCAGGCCCTCCACGCTGCACCCCAGCAGGCGGTGGGAGCCCGGGGCCTGGGGTTCCTCGGGGCAGTGGAAGAGCACCTGATGGTTGGAGAGGTCGGTGAGGGAGGAGAACTGGAGGTGGCACACCTGGCACTCGAAGTTATCATCCTCACACTCAACCTTGCACAGTATCTCCTCCTCCTCACACTCCACCTTGATTTCCTCCTCCAACTTCACCCTCAGGGGCGGCTCACCAAGGGAAGTGGGTGTGCCAGCCTGCTGCTGCTGCTGCTTCTTCTGTTTTTGTTTTTGCTTCTGCTTCTGCTGAAGCTGGTGCTGGTGCTGGTGTTCTGAGGAGGATGAGGATGTGTTGTGGTCACTTGGGGAAAACTTGTGCTCCGGCTCCGGGGTGGGCGTGCTGGCTGCCAGCATGCCCCGTAGGATGCTGGGGCCACGGGAGCAGTCTGAGGATTTCTTGGAGGGCTCCTCCGCCTGGTTGGACTCAGCCAGACTCTTAAAGTTTTGCAGCAGTCGACTGAAGAGGAAGTTTGACTCCAGCTTTGGAATATCACAGTTTTCACTTGGGATCACCTCTTCTCCTGCAGGCTTTAGGAGATACTCCTTCAGGAGACTCTGGGGCTCCCCTGCTGCAGGTTGGCTGCTCTCCTCCCCTATAGCTGTGGTCTGGTCCTCAATGATGCCATTGGCCACCCACACAGTGTTGTAGCTCTCAGTGCTGTCGCCATGTTTTCTCTTGCCCTTCTTCCTTGTGACCTTGGCACGCTTACGAGCCCTCTTGCCCCTCTTGTCTGGGGTCTGCTGCTGCCGACTCATGATAAACTGCAGCAACTTGGCCCGCGCTGCCCCAGAGCACTGCTGCAGCCCGGCCCTCACTGCCCCTTGGGTGGCCACATCCAGGTCCCCCTGGGAGGTGTGGGGCTGCTCCAGCTCCGGGTCACAGCTGGAAGACTTCCTCCTATTGGATTTCCGCTTCACTGGGGCGGCAGCGTCCTTGGAGACCTTCTTGGCCAGCCAGTGGGTCGGTCGCCAATCCAGGTCTTCCTCTTCACTCTGGGAGGACTCAGTGGAGGTCCAGGTGGCTGCTTGCTGTGCCATGCCTCTGGCTGAGCTGCCTCTGGCTACCTCCAGGTCCCTCTCTGCTGAGAGGGAAAGCTTCTGCAGGAGGGAGGCGGAAGACAGTTCTGATGGGGGCGGGTCATCCTTCTGGGAGTGTGGCATCTCCTTTCTCAGGATCTCCCCGATGCCGCCAACACTGAGGCCGGAGCCAGTTGGGGCCTGGCTGTGCAGCCGCTCCTTCATCACCACGGCCATCAGCACCGCACTGAAGGGTGCAGCAGATCCGCCGCCGTCCTCCCTGCCGTTGCCTCTGTGTGAGGCAGTGGGATAGCGGAGGTTCCTCATGACCCTGGCCACTTCCAGTGTGCTGGGGGGCTGGTCCCTCGCTGTGGACGGACTGCTGGCACCCCCAGCACCCACCCCAGCGTGGCGGTGCAGTGCCTGCAGCAGGGAGGCATAGGGGTAGTGGACATCAGTGTGCCTGAGCTGGTTGAATATCCTGGTGGGGAGTGACTCAGGGCAGCCGTGTGAGCTGCCCACCTTATCACAGAGCTTCTTGAGGAAGGCGGCATAGGGGTACAGCCCCATGTTGGCCATGCCGCTGCTCTGCTCCCCTGGCCGCTGCGTGTGTTTCCTTTTCCGCCTCTTGTGTGCTGCCTTCCCTCCCTCCCCCGGCAGCTCCACCTCCCCCTTGGCCCTATTGGCACCGCTCCCTCTTCCCTGGGATCCCTGGGGCCTGGAGCACACCTTCTTCCGTTTGACGCCCGGCCGGCCCGGCTCGCCCTCGCCCACGTCGGACTTGTACTCTGTCTCCACAAAGTCCATGGCATTGAGCTCGATCTCGTCCTCCTGTAGCATGGTGGCAGGTGGCGGGAGTCTGCTGGGGTGTCTGGCAGTTGCATGCATCCTGCGCACATGCATCTCTCCTCTCCCTCCCAAGCCCCAGTCAACCATCGTTCTGCCGCTGCATGTCTCTTGGGTGGCAGGGGCAACACAGCAGGGAAGGGGCAAAGGGGAGATGTGCTTCTGAGGTCCTCATGCCCCCCAGGGTGTGCTTCCCTATGTGTCTCTTCCCATGGTGGCAAGGGGAGCACTAGCCTTGGGTAGCAGCTGCACGGGTGGTGGTGGCAGCGGCGGCGGTGACAGTAGTAGTGGTGCTCTCCCTTACAGCATGTCTGCTTCTGAAAACAATAATTCTTCAGTACATCACAGACTGAACTAGACATGAGTGAAAAGTCTGACGGCCTAGATTTAAACTCGGTGAAATGTTTCACAACCTAAACTTAAAATTGCTGATAGGTATCCAATCCATATCCAAAAATGTAGACAGGTTGGACGGGAGTGGCTGCTCTACACACTGACTGAATTAAGAAACAGTCCTGATCCTACTGCATTACAATCCCGCAGCCCAGTCCGTCACTGCCTCCAAGCCACTCAAATCCACACGGCAGTAAGACCTCACCACCTAAGGATACTAGACAAGGATACTCTCAACTTAATCCTACGCTGTCTGTGAATACTAACACAAGGTTTAACAAACACTACTACTACACCATAATTAAATCCACCTAAACCAATCCTCTCATCCATTACACTACACCACTTCATCCTCGTTTGTAAGGATACTGTGACACTAATCCTAAGCTATCTGTGAACAGCAACGTAAGGATTAACAAACAATTCCAATCCTACTACTATATAATTTAGTCGTCCACAGCCTCCAATCCACCCACGCCAAACATACAATCCACTACACTCCTTCACCAAATCCACGCTCTTAAGGACTCTCTTTCCCCAACCCTACACCTCTAACGTGGACAAACAATAGGATTAACAAACACTACGCCATAATCCAATCCTCCACAGCCTCCAATCCACCCAAGCCAATCCTCCGAACCACTAGAATCATCCACTTAATCCTCGCCCACCTCTAACTTTCTCCCAGCTTTCCACATCAATCCTTCACTAAAACCTAGTAATACACGTCACCCATCTTCCTCAGGGCATCCTCGTCCCCCTGGCTCCCCTGCCGTGCACACTGACCGGGGGGAATCGTGGGGGGGGGCGTCAAAGTGGGCCAGAGACTTCCCACTTCGATCCACAGCTCAACGTTGATCAACAAACGAAATCTGTCATGGAGGTGATTGTGCGCGGCCTACGGGGTGACTATTCAGTGCGTGTTTGGTTGCTTTTTGGCTGTTTCGGGGTTGTTTAAGGTTGGGTTGGGCTGTATTTAGGTTTTTTATTTATTTACTTTTGGTGCCTTTTGTTTGGGTTGGGCTGGGTTGGATTTAGGTTTATTTGGGTGTGTTTGGGATGTTTAACAATACTGGTAATCTCCCAAGATGTTTCACAAGTGGTGGTCGGCGTCCAAATACAGGCACAATACACTCATCGGAAGTAAATGAATGCAAAGTTAAACCACTTACACTGAATGTTAAGACTAGAGAATGCTTAATCTATTTCTTGAATATGTACAGTGATCTAAAAACAGACACAGTCGGTTTCATTGATACGATATGATTTAGAAATATGTGCAGACACTGGAATTCTTTGAGCTATCCCCCCCTCTCTCTCTTTCTCTCTCTCTTTCTCTCTCTCTCTTATCTAATCTTCTTTTAAAGCTCCTCGTTGACTCGGCACTAGCAACCTGATTACTGACTTTATTCCATTCACATATCAATCCGTTTATCAGTTTCTATCTTTTCTTCAAATTTTATCTGTAAGACTTCTATTATTATCATATTTATTTCTGTTATCACTATATCTATATATCCCCATTGACTCTACATGAACAACCTGGCCCGAGTCTATTCAAGTCATCTACCACTCTGTAAACTTTTTTTTTCTTATATATTCTTTAAATTCTAGCTTTCAGACTTTTATTATCATATTTAGAGGTTTTGGTGTCATTTTGCTAAGTGATATATTGTTTTCTTACAACCTACATTTCCAATACAATAATCCCTCTTTTTTTCCTCGTGTTATCTTACATTACTTTGTATGTCTTATCAGAAATGTTATCTCCCAGCTGCAGATATAACTCTAGTAGCAGCAGCAGCAGTAGTAGTAGTGGTGGTAGTAGTAGTAGTAGTAGTAGTAGTAATAGTAGCAGCAGTAGAAAAGATATCTGTAAGGGATAACTGTTAGTAGTAGTAGTAGTAGTAGTAGTAGTAGTAGTGACATTTGCAAGGCATCCTAAATAATGGCAGGGTATTGAAAGAAAACAAGTGAGGTGTAAAGAGAGTGACATACATCAACAGAATGTTTATTTATGAATGGCGCAACGCGGGGATAGAATAAATGGTGATAAACTGCGCTGCGCCATTAGACAACCTTCACGTGCCCTAGACCAGTCTCTCTCTCTCTCTCTCTCTCTCTCTCTCTCTCTCTCTCTCTCTCTCTCTCTCTCTCTCTTTCTCTCTCTGCTAATGTTTATCAAGGAAGGACATTCAAGTTCAAACTATTTCTTTTTTTTTCGTGTTGTTGTTGTTGTTGCTGTTATCCATTTTATCATCGTCCTTTTAGTTTTCTTCTAGCTCTTTTCTTCTTCTTCCCCATAGTAATTTTTTTTTACGAATCTTTTCTCTTTTTCTAATTCTTCATCATCCCGTTCTTGTCTTCCTTCTTCCTTCTTCCTCCTCATATTACCATCAACCTTTTACGAATACTTCCTCTTTTCTCTAATTCTTCACCGTATTCTTGTTCTCATTCTCCTCTCCCTCCTCTTCCTTCTTCCAAATCATCATCACCACTAGCTACAACCACAAACTTTCCCATCTTCTCTCCTCCCGCTGGCTTCCCTCCCCTCACTCCTCACCAACACACTGACACGCAGCCAGCCTCGCTTCAACCAAGGATAGAAGACTATAATTATACACCCACACATTCCAGCAGGTTATACCAATGAGTACCGCTGCGAGGGGAGAGAAGGAGGGGGCTCACTTATCTCTCCTTGGCTTCATTCCTCATTCTGCTTCTTTTCTTAGACTATATATTGTTTTCTATCCTTGCCTTCAGCTCTTCAAGCCTCCGATTTTCGACTTGCGTGACGCCCAGCACTGTTAGTTACCGTACCAGACTGCAGGTTTGTCAAGTTCAGCTGAGATCTCATTCTGTAAAGGAAACAAGAGGGACTTAAGGATGGTGTTCTTAAAAATTTTATTAAAGGGAGTGAAAGGATTAAGGGCGGTGTTCCTACACTAAAACTATTAAAACGAGTAGGATGACCCTTAGAAACTCGTGTCAATTCAACTGGAGCCTTTAAAAAGTGGCGGAGGGGCGGCGCAAAAGTTGATATGAAATTAGGTAGGTATTTATAGTATATCAGCATTTCATTTTTTTTCATTGTTGGTGTCGTTCAACGTATCAGCTTCAGTAATTCTTGTCTCAGTTTCATTTTGTAGTTTCATTTGTACTAGTGCGGTGGATTAGGTGAGGTCTAGGGGTGCGTTCTCTTACATGTCTTCTGTTTGTGACTAAATGGCTCGTATTCTGAAACGCTCCGCTCTCTCACCTCGACTATTTTCAGAAGCCACGGAGGTGATTACTCAGGTTCTCAAGAGTGTTTATCCTCTTAACAGTGCAGAAATCTTGGTAATCTGTCACTAGAACCATACAAACACCCTTTAAAACCCTTGTAACTTCAACGAGAGCCTTTTGAAAGTAGTGAAGATGAGACGCGGTAGTGTTTTAGAGTACGGCACTATGACTCAGAATACAATCCAAAATCACCCCAGAACAAACCAAAATCCACCGTTTCAAAGATTTAAAAGCCAGAAAACCCTCTTATCCTTCTCCTACATCCTGCAGGACTCACCAGGAAGCGTTCAAGGATAGCCAGGAGCTCTTTACGTGAGAATCCTTCCCGCAGGAGCCCGAGGAACATGTGGCGGTGGCGGTACAGAAAGGCACGGTACAGCGAGGCAGCGCGGACGAAGCGGCGAGGCTGTGGGACCAGGGATGCCAAGTTAGCGGGCTTTCCTTTAGCGGTTAGGTTAAGTTAGGATAGGCTAGATCAAGTTAGGTTAGGTTAGGTCACGGGGAGATCAAGCAAAATTGTTAGGTTAGGATAGGTTAGGAAGTTAGGTCAGGCTTAGTTAGGTTAGGTAACGTCAAGTTAGCTCAGGTCATGTTAGTTTAAGTTAGGTCTGACTAGGTTAAGTTTGGTCTGGTTAGGTTAAGTTAGGTCTGGTTAGGTTAAGTTAGGTCACATAAGGTTAGGTTAGGCTAGGTCAATTTAGGTCAGGAGTTCCAAGGGCATTAGATTGTTAGGTTAAGTTAAGCAAGGTCAGGATTCCCAAGGGCGTCACCTGGTCAAGAAGGGGCGGCGCGGCAGGCTGAGGGGGCGGCGTGGTGGTGGTCATGCGCGCCTCCTCCCGCTCCAGCAGCTCCTGGGGCGTCAGCTTGTGGCACACGACGGGGCTCACCAGGAAGGGCGCCCTCACCTGCCGCTCCTCGTACCCCGCGCAGCACGGCTTGGAGCACAGCGTCACCCCGCGCACAGTCTTCCACCCGCCCATGCAGCACGTCACCTGGGGACAGCAGTGGTGGTGGTAGTGGTGGTAGTAGTTGCAGTAGTGGTGGTGGTGGTGATGGTAGTAGTAATAGTAGTAGTTGTAGTAGTTGTAGTAATAGAAGTAGTAATAGTAGTAGTAGTAGTAGTAGTAGTAGTAGTAGTAGTAGTAGTAGTAGTAGTAGTAGTAGTAGTGGTAGTAATAGTAGCAGCACACTCACCCTGTCATCGGCTAGTA
>NC_087187.1:3417500-3440000 GCF_035594125.1 Scylla paramamosain
GAGAGAGAGAGAGAGAGAGAGAGAGAGAGAGAGAGAGAGAGAGAGAGAGAGAGAGAGAGAGAGAGAGAGAGAGAGAGAAAGGGCAAACACTCCTCCCCTTCATTAATTATTCGTTCGGTCACTTCAGCTAAACTCTCACACATTCACTTCCTGTATCTGATTAATCATAACATTGATGAAGAACACTGGAACACTAATTAAGAACACTGGTACACTGATGAAAAACACTGTAACATTGATTAAGGGCACTGGAACATCCGCCCCTCTGTTCTCAAACTCCTTAGCGTCCTTTTTCGTCTATACTTCTTTCAAAAGGCTCTTGTGGTAGTGTCTGGGGGAGTTTTCAAGGCTATTTTCCTGGTTTTTAAAGGTATTTTTTTTTATGGTATTAAGGTTTTCGTGTTTTTTTTAAGTGTTTATTTGAATTTTAAGGGTGTTTTTGTGGTATTCAAGGGTGTTTTTTATTATTCTAGTGATTGGGTCAAGAAGTATTTGGCACATTCAGCGATATAATGGAAAGTATTGTCGTTTTCAAGAGAATTTTATTGATTCCAGTGATAGTTTAATAAGGATTCCGTATCTCTAACAAGGTGTCCATGGACGTTATGGTGGTTGTCCAAGTGTTTTCATGATTCTGGTGATAGCATAATGATTCTGCATCTTTAGTAAGGACTAGTGAATGTTATTTTTATTTATTTATTTTTTTTTATTCATTTTATTTATTTATTTATTTTTTCAAGGGTGTTCTCATGAATCTAGTGATGGTTTCAAAAGGATTCTGGATTTTAACAGGGTCTAGTGCACGTTATCGGTCTTTTCAAGGATGCTTTAATGATTCTAGTGATACTTTAACAATAATCCTGTACCGTCAGTGAAAAAAAAAACACCTTTGGAAACGTAACTATTAATTTCCGTGGCCTTTGAAAAACAGCCCTTATAACCAAACAAAGGATTTCAGAATATGGACTTAGGTCTCGCGTCATTCTTAATTCATTATTTTGACATCGTACACGCAGCACCATTTACATCGTACACACACACACACACACACACACACACACACTACGAGTCACGACTTCCGCAGACGAAAAATAATAATAAGAATAAGAAACGCAACAAAACAGAATCGCATCACAACAGCGCGCTTTTATATATTTCGTATACATATATTTCCCGTTTTCTTTTCACAGAGACGCGGGGAGACTAAATTGAAAAGCCCGCGACCTCGACCTCGGCTGAAGAAAAAACGGAAGGACGGAAGGAAGAAAGACGGAAAAGAGGAAGGAAGGCGCCGCAGGGAAGAGAGGAAGAGGAGGAAGAAGAGGAGGAAGAAGAGGAGGATGGGTTGAGGCGAGGTGCAGCTGACCGTGGGATCCAGAGAGAGAGAAAGAGAGAGAGAAAGAGAGAGAGAGAGGGAAGGTGGAAGCCTCACAGCGCACTCTGGTGGTGATGCTTCGCCGCTCTCGCATTCCCGGCCCCATCCCGCTCCTCCACGGTGGCCATCCGTATCTCGGCTGACCGCCCCCCATCCCCCAGCGCCTCCATGCCTTGCCCTCATTGCTGTGACTCCCCCGCCCCTGCCCCTCTGCGCTACACAGCCTCAGAAATTAATGTTTAAGTGATAGTTTTTTTATTCTTTTTTTTTCTTTTTTCCTTTTCGTTTCTTTCGTTTTCTTTTTTTCTTTATTCTCTCTCTCTTTTAATTTATCTTTTCCTTCTCTCTCTCTCTTTCTCTCTCATTTTTTTCCACCTTTCTCTTCTCTCTCACTTCCTGTTCTCTTTTTTTATACCTCTCTATTCTGTCTCTCTTTCTTCCTCTTCCCTCGTATCATTTTCTGTATCCCTTTCTCCTCTTCTTATTCTTATTCTTTGTTCTTTTCTAATCTCTTATCTCTCTCTCTCTTTTTTCTTTTTCCGTTTCTATTGTCCTTTGCTTAATTTCTTCTATTTGTTTCTCTTCTTGTCTCTCCTTCCTGATCTTCCTAACCTGTTTTTTTTTTCGTTTCTTCTTTCTTCTCTCTCTTGTCTTCACTCCATTTTTTTTAATCAATCTCATTCCCTTATCTCTCTTTCTCTTTCTTTCTCTCTCCCTCTCTGTTTCTTTCTCGTCTCTTCCTCCATAATTTACTTGCCTCTCTTATTTACTGTTTTGGTTCCTTGTTTTTCATCTTGTCTTTTCATTCCCTTTATTTCAATTTTGCGTCTTATCCACCGATTTGTCTTATTTCTCTCTTCTTTCCACTGACTAATCTTTTTTCCTACTCTTTCTTCTTATTTTGTTTTGTTTCCTCGTTCATCGATTTGTTAATATTTCTTTTCATATTCTTTCCCGCATTGTTGCTTATCATAGTCCATCAGCCAATTACTTTTTTTTTCTTTTACTTATTATCATCTTCCCTTGTTTGTTTTGCTTTCATCCTGGTTCTTATTCTCGTCTCCTCTATAAGTTCCCCCTCTTTCATTGACTTATTATTATTATTCTCTTTGCGTCTTCTTGTTCCCCTCTCCCCTGTTAGCTTCCCTGGTTCCGTGCGCCGTTCAAAAGCCACAAAAGGCACTAAAAGACACATATCAGACGCTCAATACGATGAAAATTTAAGTATTACTAGACCTCTGTCCCAAACTTCCACTCCTCCAGTTTGCCCTCGCTCAGTTATTCACGAAAGGTCACTTTTATTGCCGTGTGTCGCCCGTGGTCAGGTCAGCGCGCCAAGCCACGTCAGTTAAGCCAAGCCTGTACTACCAGACCAAGCCAACCTAGCCAAGCCAAGTCAGTTAAGCCAGTCAGCGAAGTTATTTCAGTCAAGCTAGCCAAGTTAGTTAAGCCAGCCAAACTAACCAAGCCAAGCCAAGCCAGCCAAGCCAGCTAAGTCAAGCCAGTTAAACTAGTTAAGGCAATTAATTCAGCCAACTCAACTAAGCCAGCCAAGTCAGCCAAGCCAAGTCAGCCAAACCAGTCAAGCCAGCCAAGCCAGTTAAGCCAAGCCAGTTAAGCCAAGCCATTTGAGCCAAGCCGGTTAACCCAAGCCATTTGAGCCAAGCCAATTAAGCCAAGCCAGTTAAGCCAAGCCAGTTGAGCCAAGCCAGTTAAGCCAAGCCGGTTAAGCCAAACTAGTTGAGCCAAGCCGGTTAAGCCAAGCCAGTTAAGCCAAGCCGGCTAAGCCAAGCCAGTTAAGCCGAGCCAGTTAAGCCAAGCCAGTTGAGCCAAGCCGGTTAAGCCAAGCCAGCCAAGTCGGAGAATCGATCTTGGAAGAAAACGTGAATTTAAAGATTTATCAGAAGAAAGACAGAAAAGAAAACGTAGAACTTAAAAAAGAAATAAAAAAAAGTAGAGAAAAATACCCAAGAAAAATCTACGCATTTCAAAATCCGTCTCAAAGAAAACGTGAGTATCGAAAGTTTGTCAGAGAGGAACACGGAGAATTACAGCTGAATCTCGTCTGCCGCGTGTGTCATAAATAGCCTCGTATTTTGAGTAACCCCGTGTATTAACCTGACACTGAGACTTCCCGCTGGTCAGGTCACTCCCTCGCCACTTCAGCCACTCCTCTCACCTCTCACAATCCCCTTCCTTCTCTTTACCTTCTTAAACTATTCTTTCTCTCTCTCTTCCCCCCAGTTCCCCCTAAACCCTTTCTTCCCCTCACCAGTCGCAATTCCATTCCCTCTCTTTACCTTCTTAGACTTCTCCTCTTTCCCTTCACCTCTCAGATTCCCTTCCCTTTCTCCCACTCTCCCTTAGCTTCTCACTCTCACTCCCTTCCTCCCTCTCCCTCCCCTCCCATTTCCTGATTCCTCCCGTAATTCTCTCTCACTTCCCCTGTCACCCTTTCCAGCGCTTCCCTTCCCGGCTCTCCATTAATTTCCTCCCTTCCGCCGCCTCTCCCTCCTCTCCCTCCCGCCTCCCGTCACCCATAACACCTCTCCTTGTTCCTCCGTCCCTCACTCCTCCACCTGCCCGCTGATCGAAAGAGGAATAGGAGAGAGGAAACGAAAGGAGGAAGAAGCGGGAAGAGGAAATAAGGACAGTGCCAAGTGGAGGAGGAGGTGGAGGAGGTGGAGGAGGAGGACGAGGAGTAAGGACGGGTGGGCTGCGTTGGGCATGGTTCGGGAAGTGTCAGTTCGAGCCGTATTGGTGGCTCTGGCTCTACCCTCCATCGCCTGCTACCTCCTGTTGGTGCAGTCTGCGGGGCCGCGTGTCTCTGAGGAAGGTAAGACAACCATCGCCTCTGTTTTCCTGTGATTGTTTCCCTTGGTAATGTGTCGGTGAAGATAACACAGTCACTGCCTCTCTTTTCCTCTCTCTCTCTTCAACTGATTGCTTTTATTTTGGTTGATAACTGTCTATGAGGAAGGAAAGATAATTAATGTCTCTGTTTTTCTCTCTAACGGTTTTACTTGTTAGTAATTTGCTTGATAACGTGTTGGTGAGGAAGGTAACACAAACACTGCCTTCATTTTCCTCTCTCTCTCTTTAACTATGCTTCTATTTTGATTGTTAGTCGTTGAGGAAGATATGATGACCACTTCTTCTGTTCTCCCCTCTGACTCTTCTTTACTGCTACAGATACTAAGTTTGTTGCCATTTTCAGTGATAACATGGGCCTTTGTGGTCTTTGAATGAGTCATATCTCTTCTATAATCAGCCCAGTCCTTGTGTGTCGGGTATTTTCGGCACTTCAGGTCCTATCTCAATTTTTAACAGGGTCTACTGGAGGTTACTGGGGTTTTCAAGAATGCTTTCGTGATTCTTGTGGAAGTTTAACAGGCTCTGGTGAAAGTTATTGGGGTTTTCAAGGGTGTTTTCATGATTCTACTGATAGTTCAACAAACTCTAGTGAAAGTTTTTGGGATTTTCAAGTCTTCCGGTGATTCAGTGCAGTAATAGTTCAACTGGCTGTACACAGTGGGAGATAATTTTTTAAAAGGTGTTTTCATAATTCCAGTGATGGATGAAGAGGTCTCAGTGGAAGTTATTCACTAGAGCCTATTAAACTGTCACTCGCAGAATCATGAAAGAATACCCTGTAAACCCCAATGATTTTTTTTTTCACTGCCTGTTAAACAAATCCATCACTACAATCACGAAGACACCCTTGAGAATCCCAATAACTTTTACAACATAGAACCTGTTAGATTATCACTACAATCATGAAAACACCTCTGAAAAACCCAATAACTCCCAGTAAAACCAGCTAAATGCCAAACACTCACTAAAACCACGAAAAAACCCTTAAAAACCGCTACAACTCTCAACAGAACCTGCTAACCACTCACTAGGACCACGAAAACACCCTTAAAAACCCGCAATAAGTTCCTGTTAGAAGTAGCTGAGAGAGAAGGCGCCAGAACGTTTGAAAAAATACGTCCGCCTTTCCCGCGTGTGTGTGTGTGTGTGTGTGTGGCGGCGGGGCAGGGGTGCGGGTTGGCTTCGGGGCCTAACGCGCGTCCATAAAAAGGAGCCACTAATGTCATTCTTATGGAAAAAAGACATCGGAGCCAATCGTTTCCTCGTGATTTGTGGCGGCCGATTAGGGACGAGGGGAAAAAATGAGCGGGAGATTTATTGTTACCCAGAAGGGAAAAAAAAAAAAAAAGAAAAGAGAACGAGAGAAAAAAAATGGGAACTGCTTCGTTTATATATTTTTTTATATATATAATCGTGGTTTCTTTTAAAATATACAGTCTTTTTTTTATAAAGTATAGCGATTCCTTTAAAAGTATCTTAGTGACTTAAATATTTTCCTTTAAAAACATATATATATTCCTGATTAATTTAAAACTACGCATTCCTTTTAAAAATATAGCTTAGTGATTCCTTTGAGATATATTCTTTAAAATCATATATTCCTGATTCCTTTAAAACTACGCATTCCTTTTAAAATATAGCTTAGTCATTCCTTTAAAAATATATTCCTTTTTATTCGTGATTCCTTTAAAAATACAAGTTCCTGATTCCTTTAAAAATGTATATTCGTAATTCCTTCAAAACATTCATGATTCCTTTAAAAAATACAAGTTCCTGATTCCTTTAAAAATGTATATTCGTAATTCCTTCAAAACATTCGCGATTCCTTTAAAAAAAAATACATGTTCGTGATTGCGAGGAAATACACACAATACAGGCTAAAAATAGAGAGAAGAAATGTAAATCCTTCGTCTTAAAAAACACGCACTCCAGTTTGTATGAGAAAAACACGCGACAAAAATAATGTTAAGAAAAAAGACGCAGTGCAAAAAAACAGACGATCCAGAGAAAGAGAGAGAGAGAGAGAGAGAGAGAGAGAGAGAGAGAGAGAGAGAGAGAGAGAGAGAGAGAGAGAGAGAGAGAGAGAGAGAATATAAGCCCATGAATGAAAAAAAAGCTAAACAAAATTGAATAAATAAATAAAACGTAAAAAAAAAGAACCAATGAATAAAAAAAATGAACGTATAAAAGAACAAAATAAGGCCAAAAACAAACAAACAAACAAACAAACAAACAAACAGAAGAGAAAGAATGGGATTTCTCCATAACACAGCAAAAAATATACAGCAATTTTCAGAACCAGTGCGGAAAAAAAAAAAATATTGGTGAACACGATGGAACTAAAAAGCCGCGGAGTGTGGTGACTACATTTCCTGCCTCTGGGGGGGGGGGAGGAGGAGGAGGAAGAGGAAGAGGAAGAGGAGGAGGGAAAGGGGGTCGGCGTTGTGTTGAGTCTGGGAAAGGAATACCAGGAGGAGGAAGAGGAAGAGGAGGAGGAGGGTGTCTGGACGAACGCCAGGTGCTGAGTGGCGCTGCTGGTGGTGGTGGTGGTGGTGATGATGATAGTGTTAAAGGTAATGATAGCAACTACGATAACGGTGATGGTGGTGGTGGTGGTGGTGGCTGAGCTTGTGGTTTTATAAGGCTTTTTTTTTAGGTGATGGTGACGGTGGTGGTGAAAGAGGTGCAGGCGGTGATGGTGATGATGGTGGTGATGATAACGGTGAGGGTTTGCCATTACTGTAACTGTAGTGGTGGTGGTGGTGGTGGTGGTGGTGGTTGTCAGTAGATTTTGAGATGGTAGTGATGAATTAAAAATGAACAAATGAACAGATACAGAGAAAAAAAAAAAATACCGAACTGAATAGCAAACTTTTTCTTTCGTTTCAGGCCAGTAATAATAACGAGAAATAACAATAAATAAAACCAACACACAGCAGAACAACAAGGGAACGATTATCGAAAAAACACTTCCTTCCCAGTCATGAAGCGGCTAACAACACACACACACACACACACACACACACACACATACACAAACACACTACAACTACCAAATAAACTTCTTTTTTCCCCAGTGAAGGAAAAAACAAAGTCTTCTTCTCCTTTCCTTCCATCCTCTTCTCCATCCGTCCATCTTCTCTTTCCATCATTTTCTCACCTCATTTCCTCCTCCCCTGCAGGTTCATGGACTGACGTAGGCTCGTGCCCTTCCTGTTACAACCACGAGAATGATCCCTCAGGCATCAGCATCACCTCGTATGACCTGCCTGACGATCCGTGGTGGGCAGGTTGGGCGGAGGTTCAGAAGACCAGGCTGGCGGCACTTCGGCTAGCTTGCCTTCAGGTCCGCGGCGCTCGAGTCAAGCCGTTTTCGAAGCTCCTGTTGTTTCGAAAGTACCTCTACAATTTGCTCGTGGATGACCGGCACCGCGCTATCTATTGCTATGTTCCTAAGGTATTATTCTTTTTTGTTTTTATTTACTTGTTTGTTTATCTTTGTTCGTCTTGTCTGTTCGTGTAGTGGTGTGTTTTATAAAGGACTGAGTTTATAGTTTTGTTTTGTTCTTTGGTGTTTCGTTATTATTATTATTTTTTTTTTTGAGATGTGTGTGTGTGTGTGTGTGTGTGTGTGTGTGTGTGTGTGTGTGTGTGTGTGTAAGAATGTTTGTCTGTCTGTGTTTTTGTCTCACCGTCTGTCTGTCTGTTTTTCTGTTTCTCTCTCTCTCTCTCTCTCTCTCTCTCTCTCTCTCTCTCTCTCTCTCTCTCTCTCTCTCTCTCTCTCTCTCTCTCTCTCCATTATACGTATCCTTGAACCCACCAATCCAATACTCTAATTTATTCACTCCTACCACACACACCCATCCATCCACACACACACACACACACACACACACACGCACACACACACACACACACACACACAACTTCCCTTTCCCTCACCACATTCTAGCAAGCATTACGACACCAAAACCTAACTAACCTAACCTAACCTAACTCATCTCCCAGGTGGCGTGCACGAACTGGAAGCGGCTTATGATGATCCTTTCCGGGCGTACCAACGAGACAGACCCACTCCACATCAGCTCCCACATTCCGCACGAGGAGGGAGCGCTCACCCGCCTCTCCTCCGCAAAGTACAAGGTGAACCCACACGCTCGTTTTCCTCGTCCCTTTTTCTTTCACTCGCGTACGATAATCAATGGAGGTGTATGAAGGTCTGCTGGTGGGAAGTGGATGGTAACGAATTGCTTATGTGCGTGATGTATGGATGGGATGAACTAGAATTTGGTATCGAGTACTGACTGACTGACTGACTCTCTCTCTCTCTCTCTCTCTCTCTCTCTCTCTCTCTCTCTCTCTCTCTCTCTCTCTCTCTCTCTCGTTTGAATTGAATTGAATCGGATTGCAATGTCCAGAGCTTCGGTAAAAAGTATGTATTGTGTCCTTAATGTAGTAAGCCTTGTATTGATTGCACGGCGACTACATTATACAGCATACAGTAGCTTAGGCAGAGAGAGAGAGAGAGAGAGAGAGAGAGAGAGAGAGAGAGAGAGAGAGAGAGAGAGAGAGAGAGAGAGAGAGAGAGAGAGACAAATCCTGAATTCCTCAATGAACCTTTAATTCTGCGGGTATCTTTGTGTTGCTATTAATATATACAAGCAGCAATAGTTAATACAGTAATGTATTAATAAAATGATAAGTATTGCCTATAAATGTCAACAAAACATGGTGGGGGAAGTCTGAGAGAAGATATAACATTTTCGTCATTATCTTAACTATTTCCTCCTATCCATATCTAATTCCATGCCCCAGATAACAGTGATAAGCTGCTCTGTAAGAAACAAACAAAACATATGAGAAACGTACCGAGTAGGGAGAAAAATGTCAAATATTAGGAACGCCAGCACGTCACACACTACCAAAACACTGACCGGCTGCCGCTACTCCGCCCACCGTTGCTGCGCCGTGTACCGCTGTTTGATGTAAATAATAATTGTTCTATTTGTTTATTTGTGACAGGAAATGAAGACTAATGAATCTTCTTTTTTTTATTTTACTTCTTCAGTATTTAGTTTACTGGTTTTTTTTTTGTGGTATATGTAGACTCTCTCTCTCTCTCTCTCTCTCTCTCTCTCTCTCTCTCTCTCTCTCTCTCTCTCTCTCTCTCTCTCTCTCTCTCTCTCTCTCTTCATGTAATTTCTTTGTTTACTTTTTTCCCTTTTGTTATTGTGTTATAATTTTCACAAATACCACCATTTCTATTTCCCAATGCCCATTTCTTAACTTACTTCAGTCACCCTCAAGCATAAATTATTGACTTACACAATTTTTTCATTTTCTTTTCTTTCCCTCTTATGACCTCAGACTTGACACATGGCACTCACCCTCCGTCCTTATCCCTCTCTCCTCTCCAGACCTCGGTGCTGAGTTACAAGCTCCGCACCTACACCAAGTTCCTCTTCGTGCGCCACCCCATGGAGCGCCTCGTCTCCGCCTTCAGGAACAAGCTGGCCAGCAACTCCTCCTCCGCCACAGACTTCAGGCGCAGGTTCGGGGCGACCATTCTCAAGGTGCGGCGAGGAGTGGGCGCATTCAGGAACATCTCCAAGGCTGACAAGGGGCTGACCTTTGCCGAGTTCGTGTATTACTTGATCGAGAGGAGCTACACGGGCGGCCTGCAGAGTCTGAACGAGCACTGGGCGCCATACTTCGATCTCTGCCACCCGTGCACCATCAGATACGATAATATTGGTAAGTATGAGACTCTGGAGGAGGACGCGGAGTTTATTCTAAGGAAGATCGGCGCGCGGCCCGACCTCCACTTTCCTCCGATCGTTAACTCGCGGACAGCCTCCCTCGTGGATGAATACCTGGCGTCCCTCACCCCGGACATGAGCAGAAAGCTGTATGAGTTGTACGAGCCAGATTTCACATTGTTTCAGTACGAGCCGTGAGTATCTGGCGGATCGGCGTGGTGCTGGCTGCTGTCAGTGGAGCGGCGCTAAGTTTTCGTATTTCTTTGAGTTTCTTTTCGCGTTCCAAGCATTGTTTTGAAGACATGCTTAGGTTGGGATTGCAGCAAGATGCAAAATTCTCAGGTAGACCATAAATGATACAATAGTCATGCCAATATGCACGTTTATAGAACGTAATTTTCTTCAGTCGTGTTGTGTTTGGACGGAAGCTTTTATTCTCCATTCTGAGGCGGAGAGCGTCCACAGCCTCGCCCTGAAGCGCCAGGCGAGTATATAGGACACTTAGCGAGGAGCACTAGGCGCACTTCATACTCAAAGCAACATAGACCTCAGCAATGAGCAATAAGTAGAATAACCTAGACACTGGAAGGCGGCTGTGGGGACCATCAGAGTCGGTCCATCCACACAAGTCGCTTGGTAGTCGAGAGTTGCCAGAGACTTGTATTTTAGTGATGCAGATTAGCCTGTCCAGCACGGGGCTCGCTCAAGCTTTGCCTGCTGGTGGAGGCCGCTGGCAGGCGTAGCAAATATCAATGTAGAGTTAACGTGTGACAGACTGTGCACTGAGGCGATGATCATGTCGATATCTTTCTCTGTAATCTTATTGGACACCGTTACGTCTGCCGAGTATTGTTGTAAAAGATGGTATTACTATATGACAAAGTACTACGTTAATCATTGGCTGTGAGTACGATTCATGAACATGCACACTCGCTGTGGATAACTCGATGAAGATGTTGACGTCTTCATCAAATCCATGCAAGGAAAATGAAGCGAAGAGTGCATTTCTCAACGTAAAAGATCTATGCATATCAGTCTATCCGCCTGTTGCCAGTCTCACTTCCTTCTTGACTTAGGTAGGTAGGTAGTTAACATAAGCTTACATATCACACGGAGAGAAAGCCAGTAGACCAGCTGGTAGTGGATAGGAAGCAGAAGGGGGAGAAGGAGGGCAGTGGATAGGACTTACAGGAGCGGAGGTAGTGTATGTTGGGGCCACGGGGGAATGGAAAAGTGCTGCATGGCTTGCTGGAAATAACAGTACAGGGCTGAAACTGATTCTACTAACCTCTCAGTGTCGGATACCAGGTTGTATGGAAGTACTCATCTGTTTCAGTCGTTAGGATCAAAGAGATTGTGCCGAGGAGTCTGTGGCAGATGGGAAACTGTTGTCATTGTACCGTGGTTTTTTATTTGAAAAATATTCTCACTTCCGAAAATATTCTCACTTCCATACCACCCTCCGAGGTCAGAGAAAACCATGGAGGGAGGGACAGCAAATCAGGACGACGCTACATTACGGTGACTGTGTCCTGCAGGAGCTGGTGAGCACAGGGTGGTGGTTCCACGTGGGTGTTAGGACAGGGGGCACAGCAGTATGATCTTGCCTCGATAACTGCAGGAACCGGAAAGCGAGCGTGGAACTGCGGAAAGTCGAGGCGTCATGTCTCTTCCTCCTGCTCTTCCTGTGGACAGCATGACGTGGCGTCGCCCTGACTGGCTGTCCCTCCCTCCATGGTTTTCTTTGCTTGTCTTCCCTTTTCTTTTCCGCTATTTTACCAATCCCTAACGGTCATCGCTCGGTTTCCATTAAGATATCACCAATAATCCATTCTTGGATTGACTCTGAGCATAGACTCTCACTAGTCTGGTTAACTGCACGCAATTTAAATAGGAGAGTGGTTTGAAAGTGCAAAAAAATTTCGGGATTAATAAAAAAAAAAAAAGATATTTCAAAGTAAAACCGCGGTACCTCATTAAGAGACTGTATGTGCCAGTTAGAAGAGTCGAAATGTGGCCGTTGGGACACAATATGGCAGTTAGGAGAGTGTATTTGGCAGTTGAGATACTATGTAGCAGTTAGGGAAATGTATGTGGGAGGTGGGAGACTATGTGGCGGTTAGGAAAGTATATTTGGCAGTTGGGAGACGGTGTGTAACAGTTAGAAACGAAATAACATGGAGGTCAGTAAAACCAGCCTCTAGCCAGTACATTCACCCCCAGGGCCCCCTAGTGCCTCGCCCGTGTAAGACAGGAGGGGCTGCACCGCTTCCATTTTAGATTCTCGTAGTGGTGAGTAGTCATACCAAGGTCAGGTGATCTCAAATTTCTATTCAGCTCGTCGCCATCCACGTCCACTCTCATCCATGGATTTGCCTCAACGTACGTACACTTCTTAACACACCTCCGACCGTTGGGTGCTTGTTGTTGATGTGATGTTTGTTACTGCACGGTTGAATATTCCTTACGTGGCCGTAGCCAAGCAGAGAGGGAAGGAATGGGAAGTTATTGGTGAAGGCTAGATTCTACGATACTGATTAATGTTTTTTTTTTTTTTTTTTTCTATGAGGAGAGAAGCTTAAGGTTGTCGATAGCCCAGGTTACCTCCCCAGATGCTGTTTTCTTCATAACTTCGCTATCAGATGCAACGTTACAAACATAAATTCGGCTGTTATTTAAAAAAAGAGTAACCCCTCCCATGTTGTTATCCTTCATTGTAAATAGTAATGTAGTTGGCTTGCGTCACGTTTTCTGTTACTGTTGGCTAGCGGTGACGTCCTGGCAGGAGTCACCCCCGTCACGCTGCCGCTAATAACTATGATTAAGCGAGGGGCCTCATCACCCCCCAAACAAGCCCTATATATTATGAGACCCGACTGTGATAACTGTGTGCTCATGAATACTGTAAACTGTGGTGTTGTGAAGTGTCATGTTACTTATACAGTACGTACATTAAAGTCAAAAGAGTGATGACCTCAGTGGCGGCGGTGGTGTGTGTGTGTGTGTGTGTGTGTGTGGAAGCGCCTGGTGGTAGTGGGAGGAACACACTGTACTGATGTGGATGTGATTCTGTTTAACTGTACAATGATGAGATCGGATACTGCATCTTTTTCTTAAACTCAATTTTTTATTTTCTTTCCACTCACACAGAGAACATTTTTCAGCTGTAGTAAAAATTGCTGTCCCTGGACAAGGCTGCATGCTGTCATTTCTCAGACATGCTGTGTAATGCAGTTCAAAAGTTTTCACTATCAAAACTGTTTCCTTGACCACAAAGCAGTAATTTTAAGAATTACTAATTAAAAAAAATCCAATCTGTCATATTGATGCTTAAAGTTATATGTCCAAAAAGTACACAAAATGCAAATAGTAAGAAATGAACTAGAACTAAGTAAACCCAAATCAGGTATCATACAAAAAAAGACTAGACAATAAATGTAGGTGCAAATATGGTAATGGATAGGGCGTTGGCTAGAAGACACATTAAACGAAAGGATGAACTTGTATCTTCATTATTGCTTTCATTTGTTCATTAATGAATTGTTGTTTCCAAACTAAAATAATCGATGTGGACGTGGTCAGATTCATTGCCATGCAGTGTTGGGTCCCGTTGAAGCATCACATTTCCACATTGACATGAAATGAGCTGTCTATTTTTGGATGTCTCAGTGCTGTGTCATATGTGCATGTGTATGTGCTTGTGTGTATGTGTGTGTGTGTGCCGCCAGCTTTACAGAGGGCTTCCATTTCCAGCCCAGAGTAACCTTTCATTGAAGCTGTCACGTGTCACAAACTCGTCACTGCTGTGGTGGTGCTGCTGCTGCCCCGTGGTGGGTGCTGCTTGGCCTCATCACTGGACGGCACCTCCAGGAGACTCACTGATATGGTATGGGCCAGGCAGATCAACTATAGCCTCCAAAGAAGTCAATTTATCATACTGCCTCTTGTTGGCAGGATGTGTGGTGTGGATGACGGAGGTCTTGTGTTGGTCTTACGTTGGAAGAATCAGGTTTGCTCGGAGAGTATAAGTTTGTTAATCTTCACACCAGAGAGAGAGAAAGGTGTTTGCTGAAGAAAGGAATGGGTGTCCTCATCTGTTATTGAAAAAGACACCATGGAGAAACTTACCATGTTATCTGTTGAATGATTTGTATGCCGCAAGTAAAGAATGAAATCTTAACACATTCTGTGATGTGAAAGAATTGTCGACGTGTATGTATGACGGAAAAGGTAGAGGACAAAATCTTCTCATCTATAAAGACTATGAAGAAGTGTTGAATGATCTGTATGAGGTAAGCAGAGAATGAAATCTTTGCATATACAAGAATTACAAAGAAATGCTGGATGGTTTGTATGAGGCAGGATGCACAGAATGAAATCTTCACATAAACCAGGATTATGAAGAAAAATGCTATTGTATCCCTTGTGTTGGGTGAATCATTTGTGAGAGGGTGGAATTGCTAACCCTCACGCACACAGCACTTGCTTAGCCTAGGGTCACAAAGCTGGATTCCTTTGCAAGTAAGGTTAAGCCTAACAGCGAGGCATCTCACCTACGCCTGGTCCGCTTGCTGTTCTTGCTTCTGGCGGGCCGTCTTGAGCCTGGTCCAGGTTTTCTATATTGGAATAATAAAAGAACGCCTTGACCGCACTCACTGTTGTTCCTTTGCCCCCTGTGTCCTTGTGGTGTTGTCTGCCAAGGGGAGATATTCTGAAAAGCTTCTGTGCCACACTTCCACTACTTTCAAAAGGCTCTTGTTGAAGTTACATGGGTTTTTAAGGTTGTTTTTTGTGTTTCTACTAACAGATTAACAAGACTTCTACATTATTATCACAAGAAACAATCTCAAGAACCAGCTAATCACCTCTGTGGCTTTTGAAAATAGTGATGGTGAGAGAGTGAAGCATTCCTGAATACGGCCCAAGGTGCTGAGGTGATGAGAGATGTGATGTTATGTTGCTGTCTTTTTCTTTGCCTCCTTCCATGTAAAGGTGTGAGTAAAGATCTTAAACTACATAACTTCACAGCATGATATTCATAACAAAAAATCTTACGAGGTGATCTGAGTATATATAGAGAATAGTTTATAATCTTCACCACAAACTTAGCCAAGGTTAAAGAAAAAACACAAAAGCAAAAATTACATGTTTGTTTTGCATCTTATTCACATTCTGCCCTAGAAAAATAGGGTGAGGAACAACAGTCCTGCATAGTTTATCAATATATGAGGCCACTTGTCCCAGGAAGCTACACCAGCCATCACCGTCCTGTCTTGAGGCGGACACTTGGCATGGCAATGACCACAGGAGCACCAAGCTAGCAATGCAACCCCAGCAAGCATATCCCATTGCTGAGTCTGCCTGGTACAGTCATGGGGAAAAGCTGAGTAATATTCAGCACTCACTTCCACTTTATTTAGCGTCTCTCTTCATCCTTATTTCCTCTGATCTGTTGTCTTTCCTAATTCCTCTTATCTGTCATGTCTTTCCTAATTCTTCTGTTGTCTTTCCCAATTCCTTTGATTTATTGTGTCTTTCTTCTTCCTCTGTTGTCTTTCCTTAATTCATCTGATTTATTGTGTCTTTCTTCTTCCTCTGTTGTCTTTCCAAATTCCTCTGATTTGTTGTCTTTCTTATCCTTCTGTTTTCCCAATTCCTTTGATTTGTTGTGTCTTTCATATTCCTCTGTTGTCTTTCCTAATTCCTCTGATTTATTGTGTTTTTCTTATTCCTCTGTTGTCTTTTGTAATTCCTTTGATTTATTGTGTCTTATTCCTCTGTTTTTCTAATTCCTCTGATCTGTTATGTCTTCCCTAATTCCTCTGATCTGGCAATCTATAAATTCTCTGGTTTTCTGAAGAGATTATCAGATCAGAATCCTTAATAAACTATCACTAGAATCATGAAAACATCCTTGAAAACCCCCAAGAACATCCACTACAGCCTGTTAAAAATGCACTGCTTACCAGACACCCTGTTAAAATGCAGAGTGCTTACCAGACACCCTGTTAAAATACAGAGTCCTTACCAGACACCCTGTTAAAAATGCAGAGTGCTTATCAGACATCCTGTTAAAAATACACAGACAGACACCCTGTTAAAAATGCAGAGTGCTTACAAGACACCCTGCTAAAAATGCAGAGTGCTTATTGGACAGTCACTAAAAACAAAAAATGTCTTTCAAAACCCCCAATAACTTCCTCTACACCCTATTAAGGATGCCTGGTTTTTTTTGAGGGGAGCACATCAGACACAGGGAAAGTGAGCGTAGAATGTTACTTGACTCCTCACCACACCTGTATGTTTTTTTTTTACCCACATCTGCCTAAAAAAAGTGTTTGGTTCCAGCTTTTCACCGCTTGAGTTGTGGTGCCCCCATTACAACGCAGGGCCAAGTCATTACTCTCCATGTGTTTCATTACCTTGGTAACTCTTCAACTTGAAAAACACAAAGACTGAGAAACAAACAATAAACAAGCTTATCACACACATGGTAATCACTCATCACATATAGGGGCACTTCAACACACACGCACACAAAACAATGCTCATTTTCACTGCACCTTAAATAAAGTTCCTGAAGTGGTAGTCAAATATTTGGAAGTCGTCCTGGTAAATCTTAACCAGGTCACTCTGTTGCTGTGCAGTGAGGGAGTTGAAGTAACTCTCCACCACGGCACTGGTCTTGGACGGCACCACCTCGGGGAAGTGCAGAGATGGGGGCGCTCCGATCTGCTCCAGAATGTATTTGGAATCATCAGCCAGTGTTTCATACTTCCCAATGTAGTCGTACCTGTGAAATGCAGAGGTGTTAGAGAAGTCATCTTTATAGTGTTGTGAATACGTGAAAGAATACGTGGGAAGAACAGATACAAGGAAATCTATTGGCCTGTAACAAGGGTACATTTCTCTGTTTACTACTACAACTAGTGAACTACGTGTGGAAGATCAGGAGAGGTATGGAACAAGAGAACGTCAGGAGGAGGAAGGCCATATACTCAGACAGTACGGATTGTGGTGGTGAGTTATCAGTAAACTAGTCTTTTTAGTGAAATGGGAATGTTAAGAGGAGGGTGATCATATAGGTACTCAAAAAGGGAAGACAGTGGTGTTAGTAAATTAATCTTTTAAGTAGTGTAGGAATGTTAGGAGGGACGAAGGGCATATGCTAAGAGGAGCATCATGGTTGGAGATAGTTGGAAAGAAACTGGTGGGAAGAGGACTTGGAGACAGTGTGTGTAGGAAGACATGAGGGGGGATAAATACTGATGAAGAGATAAAAAGTAAATGATGAAGATGGGACAACACGAGCTTGACTCAATATACGTACGGTACACAGCATCTAGGTACACACACACACACATACTTCAGCCTTACTTCACACATGCACACACACACATCACTTCAAACTTACTTTACACACACACACACACACACACAGAGATACACAGACTCACTTCACATCACAGGGGTTGCACAGGGAGGACACAAGGGCCCAGTGCTCATTAAACTGCTCCTTCTTGGTGTCAATCAAGTAAGACACAAACTCTGGGAAGTGAACCCCATTGCCACTGCTCGGGATGCTTTCCGGCGACACTCCCTTGCGATACTTCTTCATGATCTTGACGCCGAACCGCTTCTTGAAGTAGGCAGAGGAGGTGTAGTTCATCTCAAACTTGTTCCTGAAGGCAGAGATGACGCGCTCGACCGGGTGACGCACAAACAGGAACTTGGTGTAGGTGAGGAGACGGTGCTGGATTTGACTAGGCTGCAGGAGTTGACAGAGGGAGTGGTGTTAAATGTAGCTCTCAAAAAACCTGGGTAATTTCTGATCTTTCCATGTTTAATCTCAGAGGAAAATCTAAAGTAAAATGGAATGGTATTGAAACTTTTTTTTTTTTTTTTATGTTTTCAGTCTTGGTGAAATGTGAGGGAATCGTATCCAATGTAGCTTTCCAATGACATTTTTTTTTTATCTTTCTGTTTAATCTAAAAAGAAAGAAAATACATACACCAAAATGTTTCAGAATACAGACCTCTCTCTCTCTCTCTCTCTCTCTCTCTCTCTCTCTCTCTCTCTCTCTCTCTCTCTCTCTTGCATCACCCACCTTCAAATCACTTAGCTTGATAAACACGTGCTTTCGATGCACACTGTCTGCTGGGATAAGCTTTGGGTCTGTCTGATTGGAGGCACCACTCAGAATCAACATCACTCGCTTCCAGTTTGTACACGCAACCTGAGAAAGTAAGAAAACTATTATTACCATTACTATTTATTTGTTAATTCATCTATGCGTGAAGGAGATTAACCATGAGGGAAAAGGCTTGAAAAAAAAGAAAAAAGGCTCTCAACTCGCTGTTTCAGAAGACTTAAGTTGGCCAGTGTAGAGCTGCAGATGTCTTGATGATCCTCTTTCAAAACAGTTTAGGTTGTAGGAAGAGGAGAAACAGAAACAGGCTGAGTTAATGAGTTTACCAGTGAAAGGGATGAAAAAGTGAAGGTACTGGTTGACTCTTGCATTTATGAGATGGACAAAATAGTGATGAAACGTGAGAGAGAGAGAGAGAGATTTAAAAAAAACACACACACAAAAACACACACACACACACACACACACACACACAAACATTTTATTTATTCATATAACTCTCTCTATTCAATCAGATAATCTGTTCTGGCAAGACGTCCAATCCTTTATTCCTTCTCTCTCTCTCTTCTCCCTTCCCAACACTACTCGATCTCTTCAGATTACGTAAGGGGTTCTATCCTTTTATTCTCTCTCTCTCTCTCTCTCTCTCTACTACTACTACTACTACTACTACTACTACTACTCTATTCAATCCCCGTAGATAATCTAAATGATCTTATCCTTTGTTTCTTCTCTTTCTCTCTCTCTTCCTATTCTATTCGATTCCCTCTGCTAACCTTGCACGTTTCTGACACACGTGGCTCAATCCTAAACCTTATTGTTCATTCTTAGGGGAATGAAGTCTCTCATTAGTGTGTCAAAAGGTTCAGGGCGAAGCGACGCGGTTACGGCCAGAATAGTGAAGAGCGCCGCGACGTGCATGCCTAACTTGTGTAACAGAACTGCAAGAAAAAGATAGAGGTGTGATATAAATGTGACACAGCAACACGTACGTATTCGGAGACCAATATTTGTACCAACATCACGTAATTATCTTGAAAGGGGAAATTAGCTTAAAAAGAAAAGAAAACGAAGGAAAACACACATAAGAAGCTTAAACTAGAACACTAAATTGAAACCCTCAAACTAGTAAACCCACCTTGACAAGGGAAACTAGCTTGATAACAGAAAGGAAGGAAAAAAAAAGAAAGAAAGCGCACACTTAAAGGGGAAATTAGCTTAAAAAATGGAGAAAAAGAAAGAAAACACACACCTAAAGAGAAAAAGAAAAAAAGAAAGGAAAGCACACACTTAAGAAATCTGAACAAGAACATTACATTGAAACCAGCGCAGAAAACACCAATGTAAGTACCAGCATTAAGAGGCTATTCGCTCGTATGGCCCGTGCACAGACCTTAGTGGCTAGGGGACAGAGAAGACTGGTTTTCTCGAGCGACCAACCGGCGCGGACCGGTCTTGACCTGCGCCGGTATCCAGCGTTCAAGGAAAAATGACAACGGAGTGAAAAAAAAAAAAAAAAAAAACATTAAGAAGAAAAGAAGAAGGAGGAGGTGGAGGAGGAAACGAGAAAATAGATAACGCGAAAAGAAAGAAAAACGAAAAAAAAAAAAAAAAAACCACGAAAAAAGACATTATTAACTTACCATTCAGAGAGAGAGAGAGAGAGAGAGAGAGAGAGAGAGAGAGAGAGAGAGAGAGAGAGTGTGTGTGTGTGTGTGTGTGTGTGTGTGTGTGTGTGTGTGTGTGTGTGTGTGTGTGTGTGTGTGTGTGTGTGTGTGTTACATAGAAACAGGCCACAACAGATCTTGCAGTCCTCACCCGACCTAGAACAACCGTGATAGAAGAAGAAAAGGAAAGCAAGACAGAAGGCCTCCCCACCCTCCACCCGCTCCGGTATAAGCCGTACAGGAAACAGGTCGGAAATAAATACCTTATGGCGTTAGAGAAGGAAAAACCGGAAGCAAATTTTATAGGAAAGAAAGAAAATAGATGAAATAAGGAACCTCCATTTCCTGAAGAGAGAGAGAGAGAGAGAAAGAGAGAGAGAGAGAGAGAAAAAAGGGGGGGTACTCACACCATCTTACCTTAGGCACGTAACAATATAGCACCCGATTCTTGTCGTCCACGAGGAGATTAATGAGCGTCTTGGGGTCGTAGGAGAGTCTGGCAGCGGCGTCACTTAAAGATTCGCCCCTTGTCCCCGCGCACGCCGCCTGCACCGCCTCCCGCCGCCACCTCATCTCCTTGGCCACTCCCGGCGGCTGAAGATAATCCGCAGTGCCTGACGGAGGGGGATGAAGAGCTTGTTGGCAGCTGGGGATGCTTAGGAAGGCAATTCATGTAGTGGAGTGCGTGTGGTGACTAATGGAAGAGTTGTTGTTGGGAAGGATCGTGGAGAGATGCAGGAACTGAAAATTGATAAGGATGAGTGGCGGTGGTGGTGGTACTGGAGGAGGAGGAGGAGGAGGAGGAGGAGGAGGAGGAGGAGGAGGAGGAGGAGGAGGAGGAGGAGGAGGAGGAGGATGAAGGAAGGAAGGAAGGAAGGAAGGAAAAGGAAGGAAGGAAGGAAGGAAGGAAGGAAGGAAGGAAAAGGAAGGAAAAGAAAGAAAGAGAAAGAAAGAATGATGATAAACAACAACAACAACAACAACAACAACAACAACAACAACGACGACGACGACGACGACGACGACGACGAAAAAGGCTGGAGAATGATAATAATGATACAAAAGAGAAATATCGAAATAAATACAACTGCTGCTACAACAACAACAACAACAACAACAATAACTACTACTACTACTACTACTACTACTACTACTACTACTACTACACTCCTACACATAAAACAAACGCGACACAACACTCACCAGCGGGCGTGGGCATGAGTGGCACCCTCTCCACATTAGGGGAAGGGGAGGGGTCGGAGAACCACCTGACGGAGGCGAGGCAGGTGAGCACACAGAGACCCGCCAGGCCCCACACCACCGCCCGCAGCCTGCACGCCATCACTCGAGGCGGCCTGAAGGGAGAGAGAAAGCGGGGAAGAGATAAATGAACAAATAAATGAGTAATGGGACAAGTATACAGAAAGAGGGAGAGATAAGTAGATAAATAAGTGAGTAAACATGGAAGTAGACGGAGAGGGAGGGATAAATAGACAAGTGAGTAAGATGATAAGCAAATAATTGAAGAATGTGTGTGTGTGTGTGTGTGTGTGTGTGTGTGTGTGTGTGTGTGTGTGTGTGTGTGTGTGTGTGTGTGTGTGTGTGTGAACAAGTGTAAATGATTACATGTACCTACATCATTCACACTTGTTCATACATACACACACACACACACACACACACACACACACACACACATATATATATATCGTATTACATTGGTCAACATTACATGAACAATTGTGGTGTGGGGCAATTTTTTGTCAGCGGGACGATTTTTTTCACGATTGCCTGTGATAAAATTGCTCCCGGGACGATTTTTTTTCGCCTGCGCCGATTTTTTCACAACATCGGTCACTCACTTCACTTCCCTTTTATAATCACACCTCCAAGCATCATAAGTCATGCTCTCTCTCTCTCTCTCTCTCTCTCTCTCTCTCTCTCTCTCTCTCTCTCTCTCTCTCTCTCTCTCTCTTCCTTGTTTACAGTGCGCTGAATGTCGGTTTACAAGGACATCAATTGTTTGCTTTCATCACTCTCTAACTAAACAAGGTTGGCGTGGGCGCTGAAAAAAAAAAATCAACCAACAAATAAATAAACGAGTCCTAACACACATAATAATAATAATAATAATAATAATAATAATAATAATAATAATAATGATAATGAGGAAAAAAACAATCAAAACTTTAAATAAAATAAATAAACTAATAAGTCAAACCGTACTCACTTGATGTCACTCATTTTGAAACACGTCAAGGAACTGCCTTTTTCTTCCTTTCTTTTCTTTTTTTCTTTCTTTCTCCCTCTTTGTTTCTTTTCCTTTTTTTCTCACACTTAGAGATAATAAATTTCAAAGCACTTTACGAAAAATTTCCTCCTTATTTTTTTTTTTACAATTTTTAGAGGAAAGTATGAAAATTTGCGCTTTATCCTTTCCTTTTCCTCTTTTTAACTTCTTTTGCTAATTTCGTCTTTCTGCCCAACCTCCTACACACGTAAACAAACTTAATGGTCAATGAGGTTAACAGACCCCGAGACGGTGAAACTTAAAAAGGAAAGGAAATAAAAAAGAAATGCATTGCGTGTTTTCGTGGTTCACTGTTTCAGAATCATATTTCACCCTTGTAAGATCTGCAGGCTGCTTCGGTGTAAATGCTTCACTCTTGCAAGAT
>NC_087187.1:3447500-3452500 GCF_035594125.1 Scylla paramamosain
GCGTGGCGTGGTGTAGGGTGGTTAATTTCGGAAAGGGGCGAAGTTATCCGACACTCACGCTTGCCCCTGTCTCCCCTCCTGACCCCGCTATACGGAACGCCACCACCCGCGCCACCCTCTGCAGCTCAAGGGGGAAAATAGACCACTTCCGGCTAGCGTCAGTGGTTTCCAGCCTCACCATAGCAATGCAGACAGCGGCAGGGAGCATGAGGCTGTGGGAAGGGACTATCAGCCGCCTCATGCTAGGTGTGTTTCATTACCCGCATAGGGAGTAACTTGACTGCCCACGAAACTTTCGGCATGCACATCACTGATGAGTCGGAATGCACTCACCTACTGTGACAGCAGGATGTCGCCCACTCCTGCGTACTTCCTCCGGTCGGCGCGGGGCATGCTCAGGGCAGGGTGGTGGGGAGACATGGGTACTGAGGGAGAGTGGCCCTTTAAGGAGTGCTCCTGCCGTCCTGCCTCTCAGCTGGCCTTCACTTCGTCTCTTTGTTTCTCAAATATCATCTTCGTTTCACTGCTCTGGACGTTAATCAGGTGGTGCGTGGGACGGCCGCGGCGTCCCTCATGGCTTCGGCTGGTGTAGTGCTATGAGGGACTTGCAGGGGGTGACCAGTGCACAGCAAGGCGGGAATGAGTATGGAACGGCCAGTAACGTGAAGGGCGCGCGGGGCAAACACAACACACACGAGGGTTGATCACTGAGTCGGGGCGCGGGCCGGGATAAAGGCTAAAACAGTTGCCAGTTCAGCACGATGCGGCTAGTGCCAATTTACTATATAATTTCCCTCAGACATTTTCTCCATCATCCTAAAAGAACGTGATTCTGACCCAAGGGTTGCGATGTTACTCTTGCCAAACACACATCTATACACGCTATTATTACCACATTACTCCTATGACAAAAGATGTAGTTGTACCTTTAACCATTTCCAAGGCATATGAGAGGATGTCAAAACGGTCTATGATAACACATATTGTCAAGTGAATATTGTAGTCTACTACGAGAATCTTACGTCTGGCAGGGGCAGAGATGTGTGGCAGAAAGGGTGGCGGTCTAACTTTTTGCATTGTGACCCCATGGGGAGGTGAGGGCGGCAGGCGGGAGAGTTTCCACGACTTTCACTTGGCACTGCTTTTGTGTGTGATGTCACGTCGCTGCGTCACGCCTTAAGATATATCGCTATTAGGCTCTAAATTCAACAAGGTGATTCAAATACTTATTATATCAATATTCTTTCCTCTTTTCATGATTTAATCATCTGTAATCTTAGTGGAATTTTTAATCGCAAAAATTTATTTTTTGTACAGGTACGGGCCTTAGTAAAAAATAAATAAATAAATAAATAATAAAAAGCGAAAAAAAATTCTATTTAAAAATTTTCATCTGATACTCTTACTGAAGATAATGTTCTTTACTTAAAGAAGAACGATTATACATATGTAACTGCTGGTGAACTCTGATACATATGACAGTTAGATGATGATGCAGCTGCTGAGAGAGAGAGAGAGAGAGAGAGAGAGAGAGAGAGAGAGAGAGAGAGAGAGAGAGAGAGAGAGAGAGAGAGAGAGAGAGAGAGAGAGAGAGAGAGAGAGAGTTCATTTTCCCAACATGGCAAATCTTTCCATTACTTGTTCCTACTTGATTCAATTCTTACAGTACATCATGGGATTACAGAAAACAATGGAAAAAGTATACACACAATATATTTCACATTCAGCATAACACATTCACTCACAGAGGCCTCACATTATCAACACACACACAGGTGCACACACTCACACACTAACCCAAAAATTTATCCTTTCTTGTACTAGTTTTGGTCTTCTTCTTCTTCAAGGTTTTGCTCTTCTTAAGCCTTCTTGGATGTAGCCACTTGGGTGCAGTTCCTGTCTTCTTGATGAGTGTCCGGAGGGTTGGCACAGGCTCATCAGTGGTGCCAGAGGAGGTTGTTTCCATGCTGTTCTCTCCTGCTGGTTCTGCTGGTTGGATTTTCTGTGCCTTCTCTCTCACCACTAGAAGGAATGTGGGAGATGTTTGTTAGTTTGTGTTTCTTTCCATCATGCTTAGAAGAAAATGAAGAAGAAACAGGTAAGAATGATGTATTTTCTTCCATATAGTTACATGGAATGGGGAAGATGTGCATTAATTTGAATTTCTCTTCCTCACAATTAGAAGAAGAAGAAGAAGAAGAAGAAGAAGAAGACAAAGAAAAAGTGAGAAAAAAAAAGGAAAGAAGTGTGGATTTTTCTTCCTTACAACATGGAATGAAAAAGATCCACATTAATTCATATTTATCTCCTTCATGAGTAAACAAAGGAAATAGAAAGAAGTTATTACTGCAGATCTTTCTTCATCACACCTAGAGGGAAGAAAGCACAAAGCACTGTGGAACCAATCAGCTCATGACCTTACACACACACACACACACACACACACACACACACACACACACACACACACAGACACACCTTCTGCCGCATCCTTCACCACCACATCATTCTTGTTTGCCTTCTCTACCAGCTTGAAAAGTGATGCCAGCTCCTTCTTGTGATAACGCACACGCTTCTCTTGCTTGCATTTCCTCACCCACTTGCTGCGTAGACTCTTAGCCATCCTGAGTGATCTGTAGGGAGAATGTATGCTGGGGTGAGGGTGGGCTGGGCAAATGATGCTGCAAGGAAAGGTGTGGATGACAATGATATGAGCTTTTGTCATGATACACTTCTGGGATAGTGTTAATGAGAGAGAGAGAGAGAGAGAGAGAGAGAGAGAGAGAGAGAGAGAGAGAGAGAGAGAGAGAGAGAGAGAGAGAGAGAGAGAGACCTACATAGATTTTCTCTTGATCCATTGACTTTTTTTTTCTGGGACATTTGAAAAGGCATTTCTTAATATATTTCTTGGCTGTTAGCTGATCTTGAACCTATAGTTTTACCATAGGTCTACAAAAACTGACTGAAGTAGCCTGTTCCTGTTATTTCCACTTGATATAGATGAACTAGCCTAGTTTATAAGCTACATATTGTGAACCAGTCAGCTGTGGGTGAGTTAACATTGGCATTTTACTCAGACATCAACAGCTGCAGGCTCCCATAAATTTCTGCCACCTACTGCCTCTGAAACTCCCTGCCTGCTTCTGTATTTCCCCCAATCTATGATATGAACTCTTTAAAGAGGGAGATTTCAAGAAACTAGCTTTTACTTCGGATAATTGTCATTACTCTTGGAGACTGGCACCTCTAATGGGCTTTTTTCAACCTTTCTTTTGCCCTTGGCCAGAATCCCTTCATACATAAAGAATAATAAATAAACAACATCTCACCGCATCACAACTTGTTTGCCAAAACAAGAATCAATATGGAACAATTTTCCCTATATTATCCAAACCAAACACATTAATGAGTTTACCTGTAGATACAAGTGTCCCTCCCTCGATGCAGGATTCACAGCCCTAGGAAAAGCATGAAGAGGGCAGCAGGTGACACAGGAATAAATTAATGCAGTCGATGGCTTGCCTGCCTGAAGTCCACGTGCCCTTCTTCACTGCGGGGTTACGGGGCTAATTCATTATCTTTATTATTTTCTTTATTCTACGCGCAAATGAGACAAGTTGAGAAAATAGAACTAAGAAAAACTTTTCAACGTTCTGCTATCAAAAATATGAAAGTAAGTCAGGGAAGGAGTTAAAAAATCAATTACAGAGGTGTTTTAGAAATTTTGCTTTATATTTGCTTTATATGTTAGTGAATGAACAAAATATTAGTTATGTAAAAAATAATGCGATTTTTCATATATATCATGGTTGAGTGTATATTTTTGTTTATTCAAAATCATGATAGCCAGAAAAATGCAACACCCACGTGATATACCCTTCTTATACAACCAATTAATCAATAAATACTTCCAAGATAAATAAATATTTAGAAATTATATAAAACTGGTCTGTAAAATTAAGAAAAAAAAAAGATGAAAATAGTTTAGTCCCAGTATTGAGACCAACCATTCTTCCGTGCCTCGCTGTTGTTGTCACTGGGGAGTAGGTGCTTCGGGCCGCCCTTCTCTTCTCACAAAATGGTAAATATCCCTCTCCTACAACCTCCAGGGGCCTTCACGCCTCCTCTACGCCCTCACAGACTCGGGGGGGAAGCAGTAGTGTGGTGCTGTGTGAGTGGGGAAAGGCTGGGCGTTGCACCACATGTCTTAGCGGTCCCTTGTATTTACCTATACTCTCCTGTTGTTTTGGTGTAATCATTCTCACTTTCTTACCTATGCCTGCCCTGGTTTAGTGTTCAGAAGCAGGCCATGACTTGGTTTGTCTTTTTTGAAGTCTACTTTCATTCTTCATTTTTTTTTCTGATAGTTTTTAACGTTTGTGTTATATATATATATATATATATATATATATATATATATATATATATATATATATATATATATATATATATATATATATTAATTTTTTTTCTGTTTGTCTCGACCTTCTGATTACGAAAGATAACGTTATGCTTGTTATTTGGGTATTCCCAGACAGTGCGGATGTGCAGGAATTACAACAATAGCCACTAGGAGTCTTAAATACACAGTTATTCTTGTTTGTTCCCTCTGTTGTTGTTTTTTTTTTTTTTTTGGGGGGGGAAATCCTGCTTCAAAGTTGTATCATAATTTTTCATTAAGTTTAAGGAGAATCAGTAGCACTTGAATTTTGTAGTTTAGGGCTAGATGAAATTAGCCTCCTGTTTTCTTTTCCAATGTATCCATGTCCCATTGTTTTGAATTTAAGAGTCATGTAGTGGTTAAGGGGTCCAAGGGAATGGTAGTGGTAATGATAATGGTAATGGGCAGGAAATAGGAGAGACATTTCAGCTATTGTTAGTTTTGACTGCAAAATAATCAGCCTATAAGATTTTTTTCATTCATTTTTAGTTAATTCCAAATCTTCCTTCACACAATCAATTTTCTTTCCTATCTTCCCCATCTCCAGCTCTTCTGACAC
>NC_087187.1:3457500-3495000 GCF_035594125.1 Scylla paramamosain
TTCCCTATACCAATTACCGGAGCTCGGAGGCGACATTAGACCACCTGAGTATCTTTTCCGCCATTATGAGTGACGTGGAATGGTGTTAATTGAGGGGAAGGTGGTTGAATAGTGGCGTCTGTTGAGGTATTGCAGGATTAGACTGCTTGTTGACGTTGCTGAGAATTTTGATTTGTTTGTAATTCTGTAGTTTGTTCCTTGCCGGGTGTTGTAATGTGCGTGCTTATTCTTGGGTGTCTCATGCTTGTTCTGGTGGTTTCTCTTTAATTTTTCCTTTATGTTCTGCAATCTTTTCCAAGTGTTGTTTTTAATGAGTTTTGTGGAAATAACCTTTAGTAGTTTCCATCCACCGACCGTTTATTTCTGGGCAAAATATGACATTTTATTTTTTTCCGAATTGTGACTTATTTAGTGAAAAAATTAGCAATTAAATTAACTGAATGAATAGCCTTGGCAGTGTTTCTCTCTCTCTCTCTCTCTCTCTCTCTCTCTCTCTCTCTCTCTCTCTCTCTCTCTCTCTCTCTCTCTCTCTCTCTCTCTCTCTGCTCAAGTGCCTATAAAATGTGTTGAGTTGATAACCTGCCATTCTATCACCAGCAAAACACTTCAAGGTTGATAGACTTCCTCATTAGGGAGATGTCAGAGGCTGAAAAACACTAACCACTTCATCCATATACAGATATAACCCTTGGATCACCACCACCACCACCACCACCACCACCATGTTCTCCAACCTCAAGAGTAAGATTGGGGACGTGGCGGACCTGAAACGCCTCTCGTCCCCGACCTCCCTGACCGGGTCCAGGCAGCGGTCCAGACAGCAAACCCCTGGCTCCGTCACCCCGACCCCCTCCACCTCGTCACACTCCCGGCAGCCCTCTGTGGTCTCCCTGCCTGGCCTGGTGTCTGCCACCCCTCCACTTTCACCCACAGCTACCACCACTGACCAGGAGAGACCCTCCCTGGAGAAGGTGTGTGTGTGTGTGTTTGTGTTTGTCTAGTGCATTCCCTCACCAGCAGATGAACCAAAACACGATAAATGACCCTATGACATAAAAAACACAGAAAAACAAACATTTTCTCACTAGCAGATAAATGAAAACAAACTAAACACTCCTATGAACACCCCACCTTCAGGAGCAGGAGCTGGAACATGAGGTTTCCAAGTTACGGCTGGCACTGGAGGCTCAGCAGGACTCAGCTCTAGATCGCCTTAATGCCAAGGAGAAGGAGTGGAGGGCCAGGCTGGAGGAGGAGCGGGAGAGGGCTGCAGGGATGGCTAAGGAGCTGCAGGAGGTACTGGAGAGGGAGAAGAAGCTGCAGAGCCAACTGGAGGCTTTAGACGGCAACAAGCAGAGTGTGACGGCCCAGCTGAAACAAGCGCAGGGTAGGTGGTTGTGTGTGTGTTTGTCTGTGTGTGTCTGTGTGGGTGTGTGGGTGTGTGTTTTCATATTTCTTCTCTGTGTCTGGTATTTGTTGTTTGTTTATTGTTGTTTTTGTTTGTGTCATCTTTTTGTGTTTTTTCTTTATTTATGTTTGCGAGAGAGAGAGAGAGAGAGAGAGAGAGAGAGAGAGAGAGAGAGAGAGAGAGAGAGAGAGAGAGAGAGAGAGAGAGAGAGTTTTTTCATATCTTCTCCATGTTTAATATTTGTTTATATATTTCTTTGTGTATTTTTTCTTTATCATTTTTTTCTTTATTTCTTTCTTGTCCTTTATGTATGTATATATGTTTAGTATGTCTTTTTATTGTTTTTTCAGTGTATCTATTTTGTTTCCTCTTTTCATTGCCTGCACTTATATTTGTTTGTGCTTTTTTTCCCCCTCACTGTATTGTCTTGTGTTGCCTGTTTGTTTGTCTTGCTTTGTTTTTTCTCTTGCGTACTTTGTTTTACTAGTATGTGGTCAGCGAGTACTGATGTGGTGTGTGTCTCTGTACTTTACTTTCTATGGGTGTGTGAGAGAGAAAGAGGGATTTAAGACAAGAACAAAGATCGACAGATGGAAGATGCATTGAAGCATACTCTCAAACACTTTATCGCCTTATCTTGATGACTTTTAATGGGCTATAGTGAAAATTAAGATGTACAAGTGCAGTTTATTGATTCTAGTGACAATTCAAAAAGTTCTCTGCATCATTGAAAGGGAAAAAAACACCTGTTGCCTTTTAAAAGTGTTTGGGAATATGAATTTTTATTTTACATAGTGGGACTTAAGGTTTTCAAGGGTGTTTTCTTGATTATAAGACAATTCAACAAGTTATCTACATCTTTAAGGAAAAAAATACTCTTGGGAAGCTGATTAATCACCTCTGTTGCATTTAAAAGTTGCCCTTGGGAGCAAAAAAGTGTTTGAGAATATAGTATTTACATTAAAGTTTATCTGTTGTGGGAGTTTAGATTGTCAGGTGTGCTTTTATGAATCTAGTGACAGTTTGGTAAGCCCTCAGAATCTTTAAGGTGCAAAAACACCCTTGAGAACTTAACAAAACGACTCTGTGGCTTTTGAAAGTTGTCATGACTGTGACGAGTGTTTGAGAATGTGGTTCCTCTATCTTGCAGGTTATCTGTAGAAAGAGCCAGTCATTATTGTGTGTGATAAGTGATGTGAAGAAATCTTGGAGGCCGCCTGAGGAAGTACATGATAACTCTGATGACAATAGAGGAGATGAGAGATAGCATTTGAGCATAAGATAAGGCTATACTGATTTTTTTTGATAGTAGATTCTTAACATTTCTAAGCTAAGGTAACAGTGAGATGCCCTAAATGTATGAAACTATTCAACTTTCGTAATGGGAATGCCAAGAATGCTAAAATGATATGGTGGTAATAATGAGGATGATGATGATGAGTGATAGGTAGTGATAGAAGAAGAGGAGGCAACTGAACGTGAAAGGAAAATGCAAACCATCCAGCCTCATAATGGGAAATGTTAAGGATGTCAGTGAAATGATGGTGACAATGAGGGTGATGATGAAGATAGTGATACATAGTGATAGAATGAGAGAAGGCACCTGAACATGAAAGAAATACAACTTCTGATTATAATTAGAGGGAGATTACTAACATATATGCATCCATCACATCTATATAATTCACTACCTCCTTTTAAAAGATTAGCAGTAGGTGAATGTTAAGAGATTCGTGTATGGCATTAACACACTCCACCTCACCACACTCTTAGTTTCCATCACATAGAATAATCAAGATAGGTTTTAATGCTGCAAGAATTAATAAGCTTGAAAGAAAGTATTTGTTATTACCTATTGAACTATTGTCAGGTTTTTAGATTACTAGTATGAATAAAATTGAAAGAAAATATTAGGTTTTAAGGCTGCTAGAGTGAATAAAATTGAAAGAAAGTATTTGTCATTACCTGTTTAACTATTACCAGGTTTTTTTAGATTATTACAATGAATAAAATTAACAGAAAATATTATCAGTGACCTCTAAGATGATTAGCAGCTTTTTTTTTAGGCTACTAGAATGAATAAGACAAAAAAAAACAAAAAACACTGGCAGTAATGTACAAGACTATAAACCATTGCTAGGGAAAAGGGTGTTGCATCATAACTAAATGTTGGGTGTGCCATGTCATGCAGTGTGTGGGTGAGTCGATAATGGTGTCATGTGCCCTCCTTGCCCCTCCCTGCACCCTCAATTGATGTTCCTCCTTCCCTGTTGTTTTCAGCCAGGGTCAAAGGTAAGTCTTCCTGGCACACACACACATATACACACACTCACTGCTCGGCCAGGCTTGAGTGGGTGGGTGGTGTGCCTGGAGGTGTTAGTGTAGTGCGGCACCTCTTGAAGGGTCCCCTGCCTCCTCTGGTGAGTGAGTGAGTGAGTGAGTTGGTGGTGACTCCAGGGAACACTTGGGGACTTGGTGCTATGATTTTGTGTGTCTCTTGTGCTGTGATAGACTGATTTCTCTCTCTCTCTCTCTCTCTCTCTCTCTCTCTCTCTCTCTCTCTCTCTCTCTCTCTCTCTCTCTCTCTCTCTCTCTCTCTCTCTCTCTCTCTCTCTCTCTCTCTCTCTCTCTCTCTCTCTCTCTCTCTCTCTCTCTCTCTCTCTCTCTCTCTCTCTCTCTCTCTCTCTCTCTCTCTCTCTGATTATGGCTTCAGCAGCAGAGTTTACATGTATTTTTAGCACAGATCTTGGTTGGATTAACCGTGTGTGTGCGTGAGAGAGAGAGAGAGAGAGAGAGAGAGAGAGAGAGAGAGGTATATAAATGAATGTGTGAGTAAGTTTGTGTGTGTGTGTGTGTGTGTGTGTGTGTGTGTGTGTGTGGGTGGGTGCATATATGTCAAATCACAGCCACTTTCCCTCTCCTCTAAGCACTCACTTGCTGGCTGAAAAGAACCATCAACTCAGTCTTTGTATCTGTCCTTTCTCTTGAGCCGTGATGCTTACTAAGACTAGATTTATTTATTTATTTACTTTATTTATTTCACTTATTTTTTTCTATCACAATTCACTTGCACTTAGGTCAGAAAGATTCATGGCCTCACTATTATTCAAGTCTTATCTCCACCATAGATCTGTGCTACTGCATGTAAACTCTACCTGTATCACATCACTATGCTTTCCTTCTACAATGCTCAGAATCTTTTTTATTTCCTTTTGACCTTCTTGAGTGGTGGCAGTGGTGGTGGTGGTGGTGGTGGTGGTGGTAGTATCTGTGTAATGTCTCACAGTTCACTTCTCACTCACTGTACTTTTTTTTTCTAGTACTTTGAAGGCACATGGAACCTGTACTTGTGTAGGCCAGGAGCTGAGGTGACTTCCTGCATCATGTACATTGCCTCTATGCTGAAATATATTTTGCCCGTGACATTTTTTCCTTCCTTGGGGAACTTGAGGAAGGACGCATGTGAAGGAGGAGGTGGTGGAGGGCTGTAGAGATGAAAACTAAAGCTTTCTTCCTCCTCAGCATCTATACATCTGCTTGTAAATCCAGCGTCTCCTTCCCTCTTGCTAGCTTGCACCTGCACCCTGGCTTCCCATCCCCCCACCTTCCTCTCCTCACCCCCAGAGCTGGTGCAGTCCCTTCTCTCACTCATAGCCCTGTTCTCAAATATTTCAGCATTCTTTGTCCTCATAATGGGTGTTAGTAGGATTTTTCACAAGTTTTTATGATTCTAGTGATAGTTTAGCAAGATTGTCTCCTTTCCTTTGTCTCTCTTTCCTTCTGTCTCTCCTTCTCTCTTTTCTGTCACTTCTTCCCTCTGCCTCTTAAATATTCCAGCATCTGTTGTCCGCTCAGTGGGTGTTAGTAGGGTTTTCACAAGTTTTTATGATTCTAGGGATATTTTAGCAAGACTGTCTCATTTCTTTTGTTTCTATTTCCTTCTATCCCTCCTTCTCTCCTTTCTGTCACTTTTTTTCCTCTCTTAAAATTTCAGCTTCCTTTGTCCTCTCAGTCGGCATTAGTAGGGTTTTCACAATTTTTTTTACGATTCTAAGGATAGTTTAGCAAGATTGTCTTCTTTCCTCTGTCTCTCTCTCTCTCCCTCTATCCCTCCTTCTCTCCTTTCTGTCACTTTTTCCTCCCAGAGTTACCATTGTTCCTCTTAATGCAATCCTCCCCTTTGTCATACCCTAAGCTGGTGCAACTCCCTTTATGCCCATGCTCAGTGGTGGTATTATGTCTCCTCTCATACCCAAAGGTGGGTGTAAATTATTTTTATTCTCTAAGTTGGTATAATTTTTTTTCATGCCCAGATCTGTCGTAATTCTTCCTGTTTTTTTTTTTATTTTTATATATTAAGTTGGTGAACTTCTCAATTTCATAACAAGCTGTTAGGATTTTTTTTATGGCAGAGTTAGTATAATCTATTATTTATCCCCAAAGCTGGTATAATCTCTATTTTTATGCCCAAAACCTGGAATAATCTCTATAATCTGTTTTTATCCCAAAGACTAGAATAATCTATTTTTATATCCCAAAGCTTGTATAATCTCTATTTTTATGGCCAGGTGTGGTATAATCTTTCTATTTTTATAACCAAAGCTAGTGTAAGGGTCTGTTTTTATGCCTAGAGCTGGTATAATCCTTCTCTATATTCCCAAAGTTAGTATAATCTCTCTTCTTGTGCCCCAGAGCTGATGTGTTGTCGCTGTGTGCCTGCATCACTTGGCCTCCCTCCCTTTACTTATCTCTGTGATTACTAGCATTATCGGTGTTTCGATTTGTACATTACACACTATATACTTTTAACAATGATTTTTGTACACACACACACAGACACACTCATTGATTTTTTGCACTCACCAGACCACACACACATACATGCACTGATTTCAACACACACTCACACAGACACACACATATTCAGACTCCACACCCTGCACAGAATGACAGGTGTGTTGCGATGCCGTGTGTTGCAGGTTTGGAGGCGAAGGTGTGTGAGATGCAGGACATTTATGACCAGCTGGAGGGGCTCAATGCTCAGGAAGGGGCCAAGGTGAAGCATATGGTGAGTAAATGGGAGATATTTCTTACAGCTGTTTCCGCCCATCTTGTCTTGAGAACTTTTTTTTTTTCGTTAGTGTAGTTATGAAAAGGTTTATTTTTTATTTTTTTTGGGGGGGGGGAGCGGGGTGTTTTTTGTGACATAATGTTCCCTGTTTTTTTTTGTTTTCTCTTTTTTCATCTTTGTCCTCTCTTTTCTTCTGTCTTTCTTTCCCTCTCCTTCCCAGTTTTCCTCTTTCTGTTGTCACTTTCCTTCTTTCTCCTGTTTGTCCTCACCTTTTCCTTTAGTCTTTCATTTCCTATATCATCTCTCTCTCTCTCTCTCTCTCTCTCTCTCTTCTCTCTCTCTCTCTCTCTCTCTCTCTCTCTCTCTCTCTCTCTCTCTCTCTCTCTCTCTCCTTCTCTCTCTCTCTCTCTCTCTCTCTCTCTCTCTCTCTCTCTCTCTCTCTCTCTCTCTCTCTCTCTCTCTCTCTCATTTCTTCCCATTATCCCTTTGTCCTTCCCTTCCCTCTTTCTATCTGTCCATTTGTCCTTACTTCTCTCTGTCAACTTTCAACTTCTCATTCCCTATCAACTTTTTATCTCACTCCCATTCTCCTTCCTTCAGTCAATTCCACCCCTCACTCCCTCTTTTAACCCTCCACCTATCATTCCTTTCCCTTGTCAACCCTCACATTTATTCCTACCTTTTACTCAGTCCATCCCTCACTATGCCAACAGCTGCTCAACGCAAACAGTGAGCTTGACCAATTAAGAGAGGAGCTGACACAGAAGACAGAGGCACTAGCAGCTATGGAGACCAGGCTGGGGAGGCTCCCCTGGCTTAGAGGAGAGGGTCGGGACACTCAGCGAGGAGAAAACAGAGCTGGAGACGCAAGTGGCGGGACTCGGACAGAAGCTAAGGGCAGCTGAGGCAAGGTATGGTTGGGTGTGATGGTGGTGGTGCTGGTGGTGTGTGATGTACATTTGCGGGTATTGATGGATTTTCTTAAGGTGTTTGTGTGTGTGTGTGTAGTTTGTTTTATTTATTTGTTCATTTGTTTACTGATTTTATTTATTTTGTTTATTTTAGGGTGTGTTGTGTGAGTGTTGATTGGTGCAGTGTGTGATGTGGTGTTGAGGGGTTTTTCAGGTGTTGTGTGGTGTTTAGAGTGGTGATATGCATGTGGTGATGGATGTTGTGGTGTAGAGGGATATCTTGAGGTGTTATGTGGCGTTGATTGGTGATGTATGATTCAGTACTGTAAGCTGCGGTGGATAGTGTAATGGTGTAGGATTTAAGAGTGTTGGTGGCCATATTGGATGCTGGATAATAACAAAATAAGTGGATAAGAATTTGAATTTAGTAAATAGATAAACAAGGTAAATAAATACAGATTAGATTAGTCGAAAATCCCTCACAAGCCCTGCCTCTCTCCCATCACCATCACCCCCATTGCCTCCCTTGGACAGGTGCCGAGCGGTAGAGGAGTCAAAGGAGGAGGAGGTGCGACACTTAGAAGGCCGTGTGGCAACCCTAGAACAGCGGCACTCCCAGTCTGGCCTTCAAGAGACAGACCGCATCCAGGCACTCATTAAAGAGGTGATGCCATGAAATGTTCTGATAAGTGGTGTTGTGTTCTTGTTATTAAAGAGGTGATGCTGTGAGGCGTTCTGTTAAATGGTGTTGTGTTCTTGTGTCACGAAGGAGGTGATGCTGTGTGGTGTTGTTATTTTACGCCATTTGTTCCTTGGTTTTTGTTTTTTTATATTGTTATTTTTCTGTCTGTGTTTGTTATTGCCTATTTGGGATTCTGTCAACCTTGCCAACTCTTTGTAACTTCATCAATTCTTGTTCTTATTCTTGTTCTTATTTTTGTTCTTCTTGTTCTTGTTCTCCTCTACCTTAGTCCTTAGTCAGTTTGGCAGAACATAACTTCATTGATTCTTCCTTTTCTTATTCTTCTTAATCCATAATAGAGTCAGCCAAACCCAACTTAACTTAACCTAGCCTAACCTCACTAATTTAGCACCATAACCCAATTCTTTCACCGCCAACAGAGGGAAGGGGTGGAACACAGTCTGGAGGAGGCAAGGCAGCAACTCAACAACATCAAGGCTTCCTGGAGCACCAAGATCACTAGCCTAGAGGATCAGATTCACCACCTTAATGCCAAAATTGCAGAGGATCAGGTATGTGGTGATGTGGTGGTGATGAGTGGCTGGGTATGTATGGGTGGTGATGACTGGTGATGGTGTATGTGTGTGTAGTGGTGATAGTGGTGCTGTATGGTTTGGGAATAAGTAGTGGTGATGGTGATTGTGGTGCATGCTGTGGTAGTGATTAATTGTGATGTGATGGTGTAATGGTGACTGTGTGTGTGTGTGTGTGTGTGTGTGTGTGTGTGTGTGTGTGTGTGTGTGTGTAGGTAATTATTTTTATTATGTTCATCTTATCACCTTATTTTTTCAATTATTCTTACTATTGTTTGTTTTTTGCATACCTGTCTAATTATCTGTTAATTAATCTATCTATATGTTAGCATCAAGTTACTTTTATATTCGTTTAATCTTTAATATTTCAATTCTAAATATTCTCTCTCTCTCTCTCTCTCTCTCTCTCTCTCTCTCTCTCTCTCTCTCTCATGCAGACTGACCTGCAAGCGGCAGAGGAGAGAATTACCACACTCACCTCCACCATCCACTCCCTGAAGGCGGAGGTGAAGGGGCTGCAGGAGGCCAAGGCAGAGGCAGAGCGCAAGCTGGTGGGGGAGGTGGAGCGGCTGGAGGAGGACGTGGAGACCCTCAGGTGGCAGCTGGGGCAGAAGGAGGCCCGGGAGGAGGAGCTGGTGGGGCGGCTGGTGAGTGTGTGTTGCTGGTGGTGGTGGTGGTGATGGTTTTGTTTTAGTGTTTTTGGTTTTTATCTCCTGTAGGTGCTTCAGTGGGTCTTGTTTTGTGCTTCTTGTGCTTCATAGTTCAACTGGTCCCTTATTATCTTTCTTCTCTCCTCAAGCTTCTCAGCCTCTCAGTGTCTCCCATCTTCTTTCATCGAGCTTTACTTAGAATTCCACTATTACATGTTCTTAGTTTTCATTTCCCTTAGGTACTTTAGTGGTTCTCATTTTTTTTTACTCTAAGCCTCACCCAGGGTTTCCATTTCTCTTATTCCCTTCCTGCAAGCTTCTTCTAGCCCATGATTATCTCTTGAAGCTTTCTGTCTTGCCTCACTTCTTTTTACTCCACATGCCAGTTACCAACTTAACCTGATAGATCTTTCTCCTTGCACTGCCCCTATCTTATACCTCACCTAGTCTCCCCAGTCACTATTTCATCCAGTACTTCTTTATCAATCCTCACCCAGTGCCTATGACATTGCTGATGTGATGCTATAACTTCTATAAAGTTCCCTCAATAATTCATTGCTGTACCCAATGCTTTTTCTTCCACAATATTGCTGTGGTGTCATAACTTCTATTCAGTTCCCTCAGTTAAGTGCCTCACCCAGTGTCTTCCTACAGAGTGCCGAGGAGGAGAAGTGTCGCTCCTGCACTGCTGTTCTTCAGGCAAAGATCGAGACCATTGCCACTTTGGAAATCACTGTCACTGAACTAGAGGGAAAGGTGGCTGAGACAGAGACCAGCCTGACCACCACTTGTGAGGAGCTGCAGAAGGCACAGGTGGAGAAGAAGCGGCTCCAGGATTCCTTAGCCAGGGAGAGGGGTGCAACGGAAGCCGCGGAGAAGAGCCGAGCTGAGGTGGAGGCGCGGCTGGCAGTCGTGTCTGGAGAGAAGGAGAGGCTGTCCAGAAACCTTGATGAGTATGCTGAGCGGGTGGAGACTCTGGAGAAGAGCGATGTGGAGAGGGAAAAGGAACGGAAGGAGGGCGCAGAGAGGATGGCAGAGCTGGAGGCGAGGCTGGAGGAGGTGACCAGGGAGTCTCAGGGTCTCCAGAAGCAGCTGGACACATCAGAGGCTGACCTGGTGAACAAGATTGAGGAGTCTGAGGTGGTGAGGACGCTAAGGGAGAACGTGAAGGGTCTAGAGGAGGAACTGACCGAAAGTAAACAGGTAAAGATCTACACTCTTACTGATGCACGACCTAATACATGATAGTAGATGATAAGAATGACTATTTCTTATAGGTAGAACATTTCAACCATTTCACTGTGATAGAAACAATTAATGGTACCAGAAGTAATGCATTAAATCTTTATAAGCATCTACAAGAAAGAAAGGGATTGAAAAGAATAGATTTTGTCATTTTTACCCAGTTTATAGATTGGAGGTGGCTGTGGAATAAATAAATATGACACACATAGAACCCCAAGATACAAGGATAGAGGCTAGCAGGTCTCATAATCTATGTTTTTTTTTTATGCCCATCCAAACAATATATAACCATAATCTCATAACAAGACACAGTAGTATAAGCATTAAACCTCCCTTATGACCCCCACAGAACCTGAAGATACAAAGGCAGAGGCTGGCAGACATGAAGAAGACGCTGCAGAGAGAACTCCGCCTCACCCCAGACACTAGTGACTCGGCAGCACCACCACCACCGCCACCTCAGGCCCCAGCACCGCCGCTGCCAACAGCCTCGTCCTCAGCCGCAATAATTGACACCTCTGCATCATACCAGCCTGAGACACAACAGCAGCAGCAGCAGTGGGAGACAAGGATGGCAGCTGGCAATGGTGTGTGTGTGTGTGTGTGTGTGTGTGTGTGTGTGTGTGTGTGTATTTTGAATATGTTTTTGTGATCTTGATTTTGAGTATTTTTTTCTTGTTTCTTCTTTTTGCTGTTGTTCTTCTTTTGTTCTTGTTCTTGTTGTTCTTGTTCTTATTCCCCCTCTTCCTCACATCTACCCAAACTTTCTCCTCTCACCTAAATACTCATTCTTGAACTCCACAACCACAGCATGAACCAGCAAAGCCACCAAACCCTAGATGCAAAAATAAAAAAATAAAAAAAAGTAAAAAAACACAACAAAAAAAGTAAAACACATACCGTAAAAACACAACAGATAATATAAACAACTTTGAATGCTCCTGTAGTAAATAAAACTGCCCTTATTGCTTTCTCTCCCTCCCTCAGGCCCCACCACTGGCACCAATGGGAATGACAACTACTGTAGCATCAACCTAACCTACTTGAAGCACGTCATTATTAAGTACCTCACGTCGCGGGAGTATGAGGTGAGTAGAGAGAGAGAGAGGGGATGTTACTTTATCTTACCATCACTCTCTATTTACTAGTTACTGTACCTCACCATTTCTCTTCCACACACACTGACAAGCACTAACCACTATCACCTTTCTCCTCCACTTATCACTCTTCCACATAGACTGATGATCACTAACCACCACTTTTTCCCTCCACCACCATCACAGCTCTCCACTCTTCCACACACACTGACAAGCTCTTAATCACCACTTTTCCCTCCACCACCATCACAGCTTTCCACTCTTCCACATACACTGACAAGCTCTCACCACCACCTCTCCCCTCCTCTACCAAAGGCTGTGCACTTGACTCGAGCCGTTGCCACGCTGCTCCACATGAATCCCGAGGAGGAGCGACTACTGCGGGAGACTCTGGAGTGGAAGATGTCGTGGTTTGGATCAAAGCCTAACTTGGGGAAAGGCCAGGGTGCCCTCACCATCCCTCCATCACAATGACACGTGTGGGTGTGGCCCTAACCCCTGCCGGCCCTCAGGTGACTTATGGTGACCTGGTGATGGTTCAGGTACTACTGCCATTGCCCTGGTGATTAGTGTGGCTTGAGAACACTGGTCACTGCCATTGCTGCTGGTGGTGACGTGTGGTGTGTGTCTGTGCTCTCATTGGCCGGTGTGGTGTGTGGTGAGGGGCGTGTGAGGACCTGAGGTGCTAAGTGTTTGTGTGGATGATGTGCAGGGAGGGAGTGACTGGAGGTGATGTGACATTGGTTGCTATAGTAGGGAGAGAAAGCACACACACACACACACACACACACACACACACACACACACACACACACGTGTGTGTGTGTGGGTTTGGAAGACAGAGTAAAACAAGGAACTTCATTGCATCTTTATTACAATGCTTCCTTCTTCCAAGAGAGAGGGGGGGAGAGAGAGAGAGAGAGAGAGAGAGAGAGAGAGAGAGAGAGAGAGAGAGAGAGAGAGAGAGAGAGAGAGAGAGAGAGAGAGAGAGAGAGAGAGAGACACGAGCTTCCTGGGCATAGCAGCAATCTCATCAAAACTAGCATTATGTAGAGCAGTATCTTTTATAATAGTTACCCAAGTGGTCTCACTGGTGGATGTCCCTTATCCACATCAGGGAAGAGGCCGCTCAGGTGTGCTGGGCTGCCACATAACAGTTTTCCACGTCAGTCTGCTGCAATTGTCTTTACACTGCACGGGGCATTGACACTGTCTCGTGGTTTTCATATCATTATTAGCTTCTATTTATTACTAGTGTTCTTTGTCCCTCCCTTAAGGATGTGGGATGCCAATGTTTGGGGCAATTTAGCATGTGAAGCTGAAGAATGTCCCTCTTAGCTTTTCAGTTCTTCCTCAGCATCATTGGGATTTGATCAGTGTGTATTACTGGGAAAACTCTAACTTGCTATAAGAAATGCATGAAAAATTGAAAACTGGTGAACTATTTTGACAGGAGAGAAAACTGATTATCCTCCAGTAGAAACAAAAAACTGACACACACAGTTTTGCATTCTTATCACTCAGGCTTATACCAGGTTAGAGTTCTCAGTAGTGTCTCAAGTATCATGCCAAATGTTCAAGTTCAGGATGTTCTCCCACACTGCCTGGAGGAAGTCAGCTTGCCGCCCTTCCCTTAGAGTCAAGCTGTTGCACTGAAGCTTGAGGTGATGCTGGCAAGTTGTTCAGCATGTGTGTTTGTGGTGAAGCAGCTCATGGCCACTGCTTGGATATGTGTGTGTGTGTGTGTGTGTGTGTGTGTGTGTGTGATTACTAGGAAGGCCAGTATTATCCCTGCTCTTGTGTTTACTGTACCTTTACACATCACTTCCACTGCCTCAGAATTCCTGCACCAAGAATTATGAAGAGATGTGGTGGTGGTGGTACTTTGGTTGTAAAAGTATATACAAGTATGATATTGTTTCCACCGAAGTGTTTTGTCTGTTTGAACTACTCTCATTTTCTAATAATATAGGTAGGTTACTTTTTGCCTTGTTGGAATCTTGCAATGGCTTCCTTGTCTGATGCTGGCTTGCCCAAGTGCTCTATAGACACATACACACACTGTCCTGTCACCCTCCATAAGGTTTTCTAGTCATATACATTGTATGGTTATGTTTTTTGTTAACAGAAGTATTTCTCATGTTTGTTTTCCTTCAGACATTTGTATCAAGAGATTTCTAATGTGTGATGTGCCTGACTCTGAAATGCCAAGTGTGTTTCCTTTGAAGCTGTTGTGTTGAAAGCCTTTTGACAAGAAGTAGGGTGGTGGGGAATGCCGGACCTGTTTGTATTTAAGTGTCATATAGCGTAGGTGCACCCAGGCTCACCACAACACATTAACCATCTTGAGTGTGTGTGTGTGTGTGTGTGTGTGTGTGTGTGTGTGTGTGTGTGTGTGTGTGTGTGTGTGTGTGTGTGTGTGTTTGCCTGTGTGGGTGTTGGTGCATCCTGCTGGTGTGAGTCAAGATCAGGAGTCTGGTGGCTGAGAAACATTGGTACAATTAAGTTTGTTGACATGCACCGAGGATCTAATATTAGGGAAAATTTTGTCTATAGCTGTGTAGGTACTTGCTATATACAAAATTCACTCCCACTTAGTTTTATAGTCTCCATTATGACATTTCAGTACATTTTCTAAATACAGATATGAAGTGTAAATAGATATGTTTAATATATTATGCAAGTTTATACTCACTGTTTTCTTTGTCCCCTTGTGTGTGTGTGTGTGTGTGTGTGTGTGTTTGATAGGTGGCCATGTGAGACAGGAGTATTAAGAGGTATGTATTGTGATGACTGCAGTTTGGCACTTGGTAGCTTGTGTGTATTGGAGGGGTAGTGACATGCCAGTAGTGGTAGTACAGTAGGAGTGCAGTGACTGGTGGTGGTGGGTAGTGGTGTTGGGAGTGTGTTGCTGTGAGGAAGTACACTCATTCATAGAGGCTGAAGAGTCTGCTGGGAATGAAAGGTGTTTCTTGACATTTACATTTTATTTGAGAACTGAGCAAGATACAAAGTCCACCTCCACAACTAACAGTGCAGATAAAAACACACAACACCTCAACTTTCAGAACTTGTAGAGATTCTCAACATTAACATTTGAACAGTAAAACCTATCTTCCATTACAGCAATGCAGGGAAATACTGACTTGCTAACAATAACATAAACCTTCAATGACATCACAGATTTTGTGCTAGAGCTACTGTCAGCTTGCTGCTCAACTCTATGTACAATGGACTTGCTGATGTGAATATGTTTCTTCCAATAATTTAGTACCTTCATTATTTTTTTGTTCTGGTATCATATCAGCAAATTTGAGGAGAAATTCTACATCAAATTAAGAGTACTGGATTGAGAAGCCACATTGCTCTGTCCCACAAGTCAGGATGGAGCTGACTGCTGCTGCTGCTGCTCCTGCTCTCCACTTTGCCATGAGCTACACACACCACCACTCACAAGAATGTACTACACAATCTCACCAAACATCCCTACACTACTCAAGTGATTAAGCCTGCGCCAAAAACTGTTACTCCCAGAGATGGTTAGACCATGCAAAACTTGTTTCCTATCTGGACCTGTGAGCACCTCAGTCTTGTTGGTGGAACACAGTTTAGGAGTGAGTGTATGTTACAATTCTGGCTAAACCCTGCAGAACCTTGGGCTTGCCATTTCACAGGCAAGCAAGCACTGCTGCTACCAGAACACTCATCCATAACCTTAGTGCTGTGTTTAGCTTCAGATTTTAATTAGGGTATAATTTCTGATAAACAGAAAGGCCCATTGTAATGAAATGTGTCATTACCAGTGTGGTAGAATTAAGAGGATTTTCCACAGACAATGGAAGGTGGTACATGCAGGACACTTGCCACAGATGTAGGATGTGGCAGGTTAGATAAAATCTGTGGCAGGCTTCAGCTTAGCTGGCAAGCCTTCCTACAGCCTGTAGGGGTTTTACTGTCTCCACTTTTCCAAGGTATGATGAAGGTCCTTTGGTAATGTGCTGAAAAATGGTGTAACATAACAATCCACCTCATCTTGAGGTTAAAGTGAATACAACAAAACAAATATTAGATAAGGAATCATGAGTTAATTTCCATGCACAAGTACACAAAGTAACACTGGCAGATGTGTGGTGTGAGGACAGACCACATAGCCAGGAGGACACATGGAGGGCACAACATCTTTGCAGTTCCCTCAGAGCTACATTCATCTTTGGTATGAGTGCAGGATGGCACACCACAACACTGCCGATCCAGGTATTGGAAAGAAAACTTATAAAAATTCAGTAGAAAAAAAATTAAATCAATTTTGGAATTATACTAAAATGGGCACATGAATTATATTAAACTGACAAAAAGATTTAAGAATCAGTTTGTTGGACCACTTACCATGCCTGAAAAGTTCCTTCTCTGGTCCCACCATTAGAAAAAAATAATCATGTAAATAAGATCCCACAGTATCATTTGACACACATTTCTCTCATTCTCTCAGTACTAAACGCAACAATGCAATAACGTTATGGTGAGATCCTTGCTCCCTTCTACCCTGGAAGTGAGTACAGCATTCTGAGATAATGTTGTGGAAGCAGACCAGCACACAGAATGACTTAATGGAATGAAAATTAAAATAAAACAGTTCTGGACATGCATGAGAAACCTTGACTGAACACCTCACTGTGGGAGAGGCGGGCATGGTAGGGCAGCCACTACAGCACACCAGGACTCCCCGGACACCACACACTCACCCACAGCAGTGTGCTGAGTCCTGCTTCCCCTCCCTCCCCGATGGCTGCACCAGGCTGTGGTGGTGCAGTGACCACTGTGGCACTACACATGCCACTGCTTGCTACTGCCTCAGGGAACACATCAGAAATGCTTGATCAATGTTGCATCCCAGGAGTGTGTGCGTACACACGTGCGCATGCGTGCGCACACACACACACACACACACACACACACACACACACACACACACACACACACACACACACACACACATACACATACACACACACATACACACACACCTGTGATGGACAGTCACCACAGACAACTGGCAAACACTTGAAGGAATGCATCCATGAAATGCTCAGTAAAGTATAGAGTATCACATACTAAAACACGACAGATAAGTCTGGACAGGAGGTAAACAAAAACCTTGAACTGCTTCAGCTCTACAAACTACCAATTAAAAAATAAATATTTTGTAATAATGGTTTAAATATAACTCACATCCATGCACGTTCATACCAAGTCTTGTAGGAAACAAAATATAATTGTACACCTTCCCCTCATTTAACGAGCCAGTTCCATTCTGAGAAACTACAACGACTTACCAAAAGTCTACTTCCTTCTAGTTTGCAGAATCCTAAAGCAGAAACATTCTTGCAGCAAGCTGTTTGTCACTGAACACACTGGCTGGCTCACACTCAAAGCAAATGTGCTATTCAAGAGATTACACAATTTTTTATTTTTCATGTTAGAAGTTATTGTTGAATGAAACTAAGCATCAATGTAATCTTTTCAGAATGAAAGCAGAATGGCTCCTTATCAAATGAGGGAGGGGTGCACAGAAGCAGGCTAGGGAGGGGTGGAGTGCAGGGGGGTGGCCTTCCCAGCCTGCATCAGGGAGGGAGGCACCACACGCCTGCCACTCGCCCCTTGCCCCTCACCTGCCACCCTGTTCATGTATATAAAATTATGTGTTTTTGGTATAGGTATATCATATAATATAATATATATAAAATAATTATATTGTTCATGTATACTATATATAAAACTCTTGAAATAGAATACAACTCCAATAAAATAGACTTAACTAAGACATGGCTGGAGTCTCCACACGGGAGGGAGACTCCACAAAACAAGAGTAAAGCTATGACTCAATTTGATTAAGGTTACGACGGATGAATTCAGGCTCAACATTCAGGTAGACTCAGCTCTTCCACGGCTCTGTGTGAACCCCACTGCTGAGGAGACTAAACCAAGCAGCTCTGCCTCCCTGCTCCCTCCATCTCTCCCTCCTCCCATACCCTCCCATGTCCTTATGACACAATGACTCCCTGCGTAACTTCTACAATGCCCTACCATGCTTCTCTCATGCTTACACACTCCCTACACCCCCTCCAGTGCTCTATCTACAGTGAAATGCCTAAGAGAGAGCAAATTTAACCAATATGCTGGTGAACTTGACTTCCAATCATCCTGATGACTTCACAGTTCAAGCAGGTGTTGGTATTTATAGTGAATTCATGGAAATGTCTAGTCTTTCAATGTTTTCTCTTGAGTCTTTAATAATTTTGTAGATTGTCTTACAGCTCCTCTGTGTTGCCATCATGCACTAGTGAGACAGACCCTGGACAGAAAGCTACATTGTGTGTGATTGTGTCGATTGTGTCAGTGTCTGTGTCTGTGTGTGCATGTAAAATACTGTTAAGAAAATGCACAAACACCACATACAAGCAACAGAAACTTTCAGGCAACACCAAGCATTAGCCAACACAAATGCCAACGCCATCACGAACCACACACTCACTGTTCCCTTACATTCTTACTCTTCCATGTTACTTGGACACACTCTCTCTCTCTCTTTCTCTCACACATATTTACATCCTGTCCCTCCCACTCCCACAACCTGTCACCTCCACACACTCGGAACCAATCACTGCTCACAGACAAGAGTGTGAAGAATGGTCACCCACAAAGTCCTGACCAAGCTCTGTATGTACAGGTAAAGCACAGGATATTCTGTGTAAGGCAATGACAAGCAGATTGGCGCGGCCAGCCACACGGCAGGCCAGCGGCGCCACTCACCCCTCACAGAAAAAAGCGACGGCCTAACGTGTCTACGGCTAGAGGGAGGCCGGGTGGGTGGCGTAGCTCTGAGTGGCACCCCATGCTGGGAGAATGACACTGGGACGCCTCAGCACCACTGGGTACTTTGGCACCTCTGAGGGAGGATGTATTTCACACACTGGTAATGGCTGCCTCCCAGCATGCTCTGTCCCACAGCACTGCTCCCTCACCTTCCTATGGAGAGGAAGGGGAAGCAGGAGGGTGACAGGGGGGGCCTGCTGTTGGCATCCCGGCACGGCCACCGCCTGGCCTCCCGATGACGGACACTTGTACATACAAGTGCTTGAGAAATTTGCATTTCAAATTTGAAATATAGAAATGATACAAAGATACTACAATTCCTTAACAGGACTGAGTTAAGGCTGGGCATTCACAAACACCAAGAGAAGTCAGATCAGGTGCAGCACACCCTCTTAATTATCATATAAAAGACCCTTTGGCATTAAGCTAAAAATTGATCCACCTGAACTAAGACTGCCAGCACTACACTACAACCTACCCACCGTGACTACGAGGCCTGAACAAAGCAATGCAAGCTTGACTACCTATGCACCCTGAGGGCCGCAGCCCACCTCCCCTCCCTGGGTGACGGACCTCCCTCCCTCCCCACCCCACGTCTGTGTGGCCCAGGTTATCCTGCCACATGAGCCACACTCCAGGCAGCACTGGCAGCCCACGGCCACCACACCAAGTGTTCCTGGTGGTGAAGCCGAGGGACCGGTGTGGGTCACAAACGTGTCCAGTGTGTTCCTGGGGTGCACTGAGTGGCTGTGGCTCTGGAGGCCACAGCAGCCATCCTGGGTGTGGTATGGTGCCACCCACCACTGCACCGTGACCTGCACACAGTCACCCCAGGAGAGGTGTTGAGCCAAACACCAACACAACTCTTTCATGTCAATGTACAAAGTACTTATGCACCAGACTAATTCAATAGATATTAGATGGCGATTTAATAGTATGAATAGTACTGCAAATAATGTTAAATCATAAACAATAATGTTGCTGCTGCTGCTGCTGCTGCTGCTGCTGCTGCTGCCTGGATGGCTGGTCAATGCAAGGCTGCACTATTCAGTGTGCCCAGGCTCTCCCTGCTGTGTGGTGCATCTCTCTCCTTTGTTTGCTTTTGCTTGATATGAGAATGAAAGCTCAAAATTTTCAGTTCTTTGTTATGCTGATAAAGAAATCCATGCTAAAAAGCATCAAGAAACGTAGAAAAATGTGCCTGGAGGGTCTTGCATATCTTAAGTTTCACTTTCAAGGTATTTTTTGGTTTCAGTTTTTTGACAAGCAATACACTGTGAGCTTCCTGTTTCTGCAGAGACAAAGATACACCAATGATTGACACAGCCACATGGAAATAATTGCAATGCCTCCTCCCCCACCATTCCAGGCTGGGCAGAGGAGGCCTAGTGTGTCCCTCCCTCACAGCCACCACACCGGCTGGCCATACACTGGCAGCCAGCATCACACTAACCACGAGTCAGAAGTGCACACAACAGGGTTCTCGCACCACAATGTATCAAAGTGAAGGTCATGTCTACTCAGAGTCGCCTACAGATTGACTTAAGCAGTGAGTGTCCCTCAAGTGAAGGTCAGATCTACCCAGAAAACACTATTGAGCTTCCACTAGCGACTGATGACCACTAGGACCAGTCATCACTTCTACCTTCAAATAAATCCTGATTTTTTAGTACTAGAAAATCTTGAGCAGGTCGTGCCTGCTAAGAAATCCCTTGAGGACGTCACAGCAGGACTGGGAGCCTCGCCAGGGAAGGCCTGACCTGTTTAGGAGACCCTTCAAGAACTTCACCTTAGGACTGGGTGGCGTGGAAGCAGGTTCCTCTGAGCTAACAAATGCACTATTGTGTTGCTGGTGGATGAGGGGACCTGTGTGGGGCATGGTCAGCACCAGTGTGTGGGTGGGGCTGGAGGGAGGGTAGTGCTAGGCGGGCTGGCGTGGGCTGTGTGCCTGGCGACTTATGCTTCTCTTTCTCACCACGAGACACTCTGGGCCCTGCTGCTCCCTGTCACGGGGGCGGTGGCCTCGGCGGGTGGGCTGGGGCCGGCGCAGGGCGGGTGGGGGAGGTCAGATCACTACCGCACCAGCCTCGGACCGACTCTCTGGTAAGGAGGTGCAGTCCAGCCAGCGGTTGGTGTTGGGGTCAAAGTATTCCACATGTGCGATGGTCACCTGTGGGGCAATGAAGATGTTGAGACATGTGGCAGACTTACCGTATTGGTGTGTGATGTATGCAGGTATTACTATACATACCATCTAGGAACACTGCCTACACACACACACACACACACACACACACACTCTCACCTGTGCCCGGTAGAAGTCGTTCACCTCGCTGGTCTGGTCGCCGCCGATGACGTAGAGCAGAGAGTTTGTTGCTGCCACGGCTGGACTGGCACGTCCCACCGACATGGGCGGGCACTCAAACCACTTGTTCTGGGGGTATAGGAGGAGGAGAAGGAAAAGAGGGAGAAAGAGGTGTATGATTAGCTAGTCCATATTTCTCAGCCTCTACATATACAGTCAAGCCAAAGAAAGCTTTACTAATGCCACTAACTTATCATCATCATCACAGTCTTGTTTAACATTCTGATTTTCTCCTTGAATTTGAACCATGTCCTAATTTTGTTACTTTTACCTTTCATTTTAACATTACTAGTATTTTTATGCAATTATGTATTTTGCCACCTGCAACACAAAAGATTTTTAACCATTTCACTTCGCTTCCCTTCCTTATTTTCCCTTATGAATATTAACCAAACATCACCACCATTCACTTATTTAAAAAACCACAGGCACACACACACACACACACACAAACACACACACACACACACACACACACACACCTATTCAAACAAGTATCTCTCCACTGAAATAAGCACCTTGTGATCTATTTAAAATCCACACACCATAAACAAACACAAACACACACACACACACCTGTTCAAATGAGTATCTCTCCACCGAAGTAAGCGCCGTGTGTCTGTTCGTGCCGCCCACCACGTAGAGGAAGCCATCCAGCACCGCCACACCCATCTGGCTGCGCGGTGTCAACATGGGGGCCAGGTTCTGCCACTCACCGGTCACTGGGTTGTAGCAGAGCAGGTCGTGCAGGTGGCGTTGGCTGTGTGTGCAGCCCCCCACAATGTAGATGAGGCCCTGGTGCTGCACTACCCCCATGCTGCAAGAGACAGGGTGGTAAGATACGAGAGGGAACCAATAACACAGCAAGGTAGATAAGGAAGACTGACTATTCTCAAAAAGTAAAAGACTGAACATATTTATGGATGGGAATGATAGGTGGAAATAAATAGGTATGTTTCATACAGGGACTACCACGTGTAGGCCTGATGGCTTCTTGCAGCTTCCCTTATTTTCTTATGTTCGTAAAAATCCACGCATGCAGTAACACACGGCAAGGAGGATAAGGAAGAGACTGTGGGCTGTATTCTCAAAGGTCCTGGCATCTTGTATTGACTGCTTGTGATTTTCATTGGTGTTTATATGATTCCAGCAGACAAAACAAGGATTCCAAGTCATAGGAAAAAATATCACAAGACCCTAATCATCTCTGTGGCTGCTGAATAGTCCTGATGAGAGATTGAAGGGATTACAAATATGAGAGTAAGTGCTTGTGTGATTAAAGTGATGCAAGAATAGTGCTGAAAAAGAGGACTTTCTAAACATTCCACCACAAGGAATGGAGTGGTGGTGATGGTGTGGGGTGGTGGAGGTGGAAGTAATGAATGGGAGGCAGTGGTGATGGATTAAGAGTTGTAATAGTAAAAGATGAAAAGCATATTTTGCAAAAGAAATATTTGAAATGAAGCTGATATTGAAAGCAGTAAGCATATCCTCTCTCTCTCTCTCTCTCTCTCTCTCTCTCTCTCTCTCTCTCACCTGAAGTAATAGTTGAAACAAACCTCTAATACTGCAAAGAGTAAACATATTCCCTCTCTCTCCCTTTCTCACCTGAATCGCGCCTCAGGCATGTCTGATTCCAGCCTCCACTCATCTGCCACCGGGTCGTACTTCTCTATGGAACCACCGATGTCCTCCCCGACCCAGCCTCCAAAGGCGTAGAGTGACCCTTCATGAGCACACAGGCCGAACTCACAGCGCGGGATCACCATGGAGGCAATGTTGGTCCACATGTCCTCCTGTGGGTCGTACACCTCCCCGTTGGCCAGGATCTGTGACTCCTGCTCCCCGCCCACCACGTAGATCCTGCCGTTGAGCACCGAGATGCCGGGCAGGATGCGGCCGATCTCCATGGGGCAAACCTTCTGCCACTCCTTCCGGTACGTGTCGAAGCACTCCACACTCTCAAATGTGCACTCCGACCGCGTCCAGGAGCTTATCAACTCCCGCTTCGACCCGCCAATGACATAAATCTTCTTCCGTGCACAGATTCTCGGCTGCACGTACAAGGGCACCAGACTCCCTCGCTTGCTGGCCAGGTCCTTCTGTATGCTCCGCAGGGCCACCTTCAAGCTGATGTCACTACACTCGCTGATGGACTTCTCGAGTAGCTTGCTCGGGATGAGTGGCAGACGCACCTGGTTGAGGATGTCGAACACGTAACGGCGACGCATGGTGATGTCCTGCCCAATCCAGCGCATGGCGGCCGAGAACACCTGTGGGGGAGGGAAGAGTGTGGTGTTAGGCCCTTATCTTGTACGTAGGAGGAAAAAAGTCTTAAAAATCACATCAACATATCCTGTATTCAAGGCAGCCACTAACCTGGAACTCCGAATCAATCCGCAGGTATTCAGACTGGAGGATGCGAACCAAAACGTCCCTCGGGATCTCCAGAAACTCGTCCTCCATCACCACCTCGGAGAAGTTAGCGAAGATGTAGTCCCTCGCCGCCTCCAGGAGCTCCACCAGGTGATGTGCCTCGGCAAACCTGAAGGAGTGACAGGTGTGTGAAAGAAATATGGCGAAGGGTAGGTGTGCAGTGATCTCAGGTGTGTATATATAATGTATAGGAGTTGAGGTATACTTGTGTTGGGAGTGATGGGTGTGTATGTCAGGTGTGGTGAAGGTATAGTGAACAACTGGTGTGTAATGGAGATCTCAAAAGTGTGTTTATCTAGTTGTTGTATAGAAAGACTGAGATGTAAGTAAATAGTCCTGTTTTTATACATATCTGACCAGTTTAATATCTTTCCATCATCCTCCCCATCACCTCCTCACCCCTCTAGTCTTCACCTAACCTCCCAACACCTCTACATGACCCTCCCCACCTCCTCACACATCCCAAACGTCACCTAACCTCCCCATCACCTATCACCTCTACCTCCCCAACACCATTCCTTGCCCTCCCCTTTACCTCTATCACCTTATCATCATCACCTGACCTCCCCACTCTCTCTCTCTCTCTCCCTCACCTGTAGATCCCAAGGGCATTAGTGGGATGCAGTTCCTTTGTAAGAAAGTTTGTTCCCACGTGCACCACATGATGGATTTCCAGCATGTCTGCGGCCACCACCAACTCCTGTGCGTTCTCCACTGTTATCTCAATGTCTCCTGTAAGGGTGGAGGGGTGGAGTGAGTGGAAGGAAGCAGGGGATGTGAGGGAATGAAGGTGTAAAGTAAGGTGGAGGAAAGGATGGAGTGAGAGGACGGAAAAAGGGATTAAAAGAGAGGGATAGATAGCAGGGAGTGGAGGAAAGGGAGATAAAATGAGAGCATGAGAGGAGATGCATTGAGGGTTGAAATGAGAGAAGAGGGAAGGAGAGATGGAAAGACAAAGGGAGGGAGTGATGAAATGAGTGAATGATTGAAGTGAAAAATGAGAGAATGAAAGAAAAGAGAAAATGAGATGAAGTGATGTTTCTTCACACACACACACACACACACACACACACACACACACACACACACACACACACACACACACACACACACACACACAAACATCTTTTTCATCTATTTATTCACTGTCATCATTATTTCTTTACGAGGGTTCTCCAAAAAAGGCTGAGAAAAACTGGCCAACCTGTATAGATGAAGTTGATAAGCTGGGACATGATACTGTGGGCGATGGACTTAATCTCCACCAAAGTCTGGGTCTCCTCTGCCAAGCCACCAGTAAACATGGCCTGAAAATATGCACTTCCTGCCGAGAGCACTGCCCGGTGAGCCTGTGAGGAAGAAGAGGAGGAAGAGGATAAGGAGTTAGTATGTAAAACTCTGATATCTTTTTCTATTTTATTCTTGTTTTTTTCACTTCCATCACTGTTCTTTGTTATTCACAGCATTATTATGATTTATTTGCAGGGATATATAAGATGCAGGGGAAATATAAGGTTAGTTTTGTCTTTTTTGAGGCTTGGGAACTGTTTAAGAGCTTGTGGTGTCAAAATGATTCATAAAATGTTGGTGATTGTGGGAAAGAGTTGTCTGGAATTGAAAAGGTTAAGGTCTTGCAAAGATCTTTCCAGGTCTTTCTGTTCCTTCTTGTATCTTCATCATATTTAGATTCTTACTGTATCTCTTCTTGTTTATCTCACTTTTACTGTCCCTCTTACCTTCACAAAATCTTCAATCTTACTATTACTCTTCTTTCACTGTGTCCACTCTTATTCCTCCTTTTCTTACCTATCCCCACTCTTACTATCCCTTTTCTTATTTATATCCACCCTTACTGCCTCTCTTCTTACCTTCACCACACCTCCAATCTTACTCCCCTCTCCTCACCTCCACACACACGCACACACACAAACACACACACACACTCCCCTTTCCTCACCACACTCCTTCCTGCCTTTCCTCATCCACACTCCCTCCCACTTTCCTCACCCCAATACTCCCTCCTGTCTCCTTACCTTCACCACAAAGCCCCCTGCGGAAATCTCGACGTCACAGAAGTGCTGGGAATGCCAAAGGGCACAAAGGTTCTGCAGGAGCTTGTTGGCGTAAGACTTGCAGGCATAGCGGTGTGTGTCGCTCACCAGGGAGGAGGTGGGTGGCGGCGCTCCCTGGGGAGGCGGTGGAAGGACCCCCACGCAGGCCGCCATCCTCACACAGCCTTTCAGTCCTGCAGGAGGTGGTGAAGGGGGGGAGGGTGAGATGAAGGAGTGATGGTGCTGTTTGAGTTATTTTAGTGGTTTTATTTATTTATTTATTTATTTTTATTTGTTATGGGGTTTCTATATGTTTATTTGTGTGTTTTAATCTTTTTTTTTGTTTTTTTGTTGGCCAAGTTATTTTAGCATGTCTTGATTCTCCTTTTCTTAATTTTTTTTTGGGGGGGATGAGGTAATAGTGAATTTTTAAGGTGATTATATGTTTTAAGGTAATTATGTAATTTTTAAGGTAATTATGCTTTCAGAGGTAACTATATCTTTTTAAGGTAATAATCTGTTTTGTTAATCTTTATGGCCTGGTTTGTTTTAATGATCTTATATTTACTCTTTTATTAGTGCTTTTATTATGTGCTTTTTTTTCTTACTTTTTTATTGCTATAGTTATTTTCATGTTTCTATCTGTACTTTTTCTTCAGATGAGATAATTATGAGTGTTTTTCTTTCAGTTTAAGAAAAATTGACAGATTATCTTCCTTCTCTTTACAGCAGCTCTTCACATTCACCCTTATTCTCTGTTTGCCTCACACCTGTGCCTCACCTCACCTGCTGTTGTGTTAATACAAGACATGGAAACTATTAAAGCTATCACAATTATAATGACACTAGAAGTTCCTCTCTACACATTCTTTCCCCTTCCTTTCAAGTAAATTCAACACACATTTCCCACTTCCCTCGAAACTGCTGCAAGTGTCACCTGTCTACATATTAAGTTGAGATAAAGGAACCATTAAAACTGGGGAGAATTACATATAAATGACAAAATTGCTTTCTCTCTTGTTCTATGTATTAGTTTAAGCTTTTCGAAGTAAATCCAACCTCTTACTATCTCTCTTCTACCTACTGCTCTTGTCACCTGTGCATGTGTCAATATATGGACAGAAAATTATTAAGACTGTTTATAATTATATACAAATGACAAAAGGACTTTCCCTTCCTCTAAATATTAATTTCTCCTTTTTTTTTTTTAAAGTAAGCTCAACCAGTATCATCTGTTCCCTCACACCTGCTGCTGATGTCATCCCTCCACGTGTTAATACAAGGGCTGGAAATTAGTAAATATATCTATAATTATATATGACAAAAGAACTTTCTTCCTTTATGTATTATTTCCCCATTTTTAGGTAAACTCAATACATTTTTCTCCACTCCCCGCACACCTGCTGCTGCTGTCACCTGCCCACGTGGTAACACAATGTCCCTTAACAATCCAAACAACATAACGAGCCAAACTGACCCAATTTTCATCAAGATCCGATGACAGTTCCCTCGTTTCCTCCCTCAGTTTACGGCTTTTCCACCACTAACACACTGCTTACAACTTAATAACGACATGCCACAGATCCCTCCTCCCCTCAGCTATACTCACTCTCCACCTGAATGTTTCCTGTAGACTAGAAAGGGTAAAAAATGTGCAAAATACGGAGTGTCTTGAAAATGGCGTGCTGGGAAAGCAGACGACAAGAAGGTTACCAGAAGTTTGTTTTTGTCCGCTCTCATGCCCCTTCCTCCCTTTGTTTTTCCCCTTTTCTCCATCAATTATGGGGTTTTAAGATCCTTAGGATATATATAAAGAAAGGCATATCCATGGGAATATGTTGCATGTATTATCTTCCGATAATTCAAGTGGGAATTGGAAATATAAGCGTTTAAAGGATAAGCGCTTCTGTCTGTCATCGGTTTTATTTGTCTCTCTGTTGCTTCCTCCTCTTTGTGTTTTCTCTCTCTTTGATTAGTTATGGGATTCTAAGAGCCCTGGGTGATATATAATGAGTGTGATGTATTTTGGGATATGTTGAATGCATTAATTTTTTTGGTAGATTAAGTGGGAATTGATAATATTGGTGTTTAAAGACTAGACGTTTCTCTCTTTCATTGGGTTTCGTTCGCTTTCATGAATTATGCTCTTTCCTCCCCTTTGTTTTCTTAATAATCTCTATCAAATATGGGATTTTAATGGCCCTGGGAGATACATAACAAGGGAAAGGTCTATAGGAATGTGCTGAATTGGTAATTTTACAGTAGATCTCATGGAAATTGTCAACAGTAATGTTTAAAGACGAGACGTTTCTTTCTGCCATCCGGTTTTGTTTTCCTCTCTTTATTTTCCTTGTTTTCTCATTTTTCTCAATTGATTATGGATTTAAATTAACTTTTAGGGATGAGTAGTGAGGAGAAGGAGTGTCAGGTGGATTGATTTATGGTACGTTAAGTGGGAAATGTTACTATTGGTGTGTTTTTTTTTTTTTTTTTTATATATGTAGGAAGGACACTGGCCAAGGGCAACAAAAATCTAATAAAAAAAATATGCCCACTGAAATGCCAGTCCCATAAAAGGGTCAAAGCAGTCGTCAAAAATTGATGAATATCGAGTGTCTTGAAACCTCCCTCTTGAAGGAATTCAAGTCATAGAAAGGTGGAAAAACAGAAGCAAGCAGGGAGTTCCAGAGTTTACCAGAGAAAGGGATGAATGATTGAGGATACTGGTTAACTCTTGCGTTAGAGAGGTGGACAGAATAGGGGTGAGAGAAAGAAGAAAGTCTTGTGCAGCGAGGCCGCGGAAGGAGGGGAGGCATGCAGTTAGCAAGATCAGAAGAGTAGTTAGCATGAAAATATCGGTAGAAGAGAGCTAGATATGCAACATTGCGGCGGTGAGAGAGAGGCTGAAGACAGTGAGTTAGAGGAGAGGAGTTGATGAGACGAAAAGCTTTTGATTCCACCCTATCTAGAAAAGCAGTACGAGTGGAAGAAGAGGGGATAGTTGTCTGGAAGGTTGTGTCGAGTTGATAGATGGAGGAATTGAGTTTTTGAGGCATTGAACAATAGCAAGTTTGCTCTGCTCCAATCAGAAATTTTAGAAAGATCAGAAGTCAAGCGTTCTATGGCTTCCCTGCGTGATATGTTTACCTCCTGAAGGGTTGGACGTCTATGAAAAGACGTGGAGAAGTGCAGGGTGGTATCATCAGCGTAGGAGTGGATAGGACAAGAAGTTTGGTTTAGAAGATCATTAATGAATAATAAGAAGAGAGTGGATGACAGGACAGAACTCTGAGGAACACCACTGTTAATAGATTTAGAAGAACAGTGACCGTCTACCACAGCAGCAATAGAACGGTCAGAAAGGAAACTTGAGATGAAGTTACAGAGAGAAGGATATAAACTTTTTTTTCATCGTTGTTTGCCTGAAAAGGAAGGAAGTAATGAAGTGAATACAGAGTTCATCTGTTTCCTGTAGTATCAGTAAACGCAATGATTTATTCATAAAAAAAAAAAAAAAACAGGCAGGTGTATATAACAAGGAAATTACGTGCTATACATAGCATGTACGTATGGATATTAATTAATATAGGTGATTGTACGAATACATTCCTCTCTTATTAATCTTTCTAATGAAATAAGAATGAAGAAAATTAAATCTCTTCAAATGCTCATTTTTCTTTGGTTATATTCACTCATGTCAGTTTACTTTCCTTTATTTTATCTTATTTAAAAATATTTGCCAGTATTTAAATATGTCACACATTTAACACAATTATACCTAATTTTTTTATTCTTATTAAATAGGAATGAAAATACAAATTATCATAACTGGGACTCACTTTCCCTTGAATATATCCATTATATTCAAGGGAATGTTTAGCAATTTTTATCTATAAATAATGTTCCTTTATTTATTATGTTTTATTTTTATTATTAATTTTCTTCATTAATGTCAGTCTATTTGTTTGAGCAGAGATGGCGCGTTTTTGGGGACCGCCGCCATGTGTCCCTCAAACGCGCGGCACAAAAACAGCTGGACGCACGTGCTGTAAAGGCTCTCGTGGTGACTTGGTTTGTGACCCTTTACTGACTTCCGCGTGACCCTGAAGACTGAGGCAAGCCAGCATGACTGAGGGGAGTAGGGAGGTGAGTAAGAGAAGGAGAGTTTAATGACGTCCTATTTAATTAGAAATACTGGGATTTAGATGACTGTTTTGCAGAAATACTGGGATTTAAATGGTGGTTTGTTTTGGGAGAAATGGTGAGGTTTGAATAACGGTGTGCATAGGAAAAGTGTTTTGAAACCTCCCTTTTGGTAATGATTAAGAGGAGTCACGTGGCTCTTTTTCTTTTTCTTTTTTCTTTTCTTTTTTTTTTTTTCTCCGAATCTTACCCCGTACGATGTATGGGGACCCCTTGTGGGAAAGTGGAGTTTTCCGGTGGAGAAAAGTATGATCGTCTCTTACTGTTGATAATTTCTCGACCTACTATATAATGATTTGTTCAGCACATTCCTGTAGACATTTCCCTTGTTATGTATCTCCCAGGGCCACTAAAACACAATAATTAATAGCAAAAATTAAGAATACATTTTGGTATTTCTTGATAAGAAGGCCCCCCATTCCCCCTGAACCCCCTAATCTCTCAGACAAGCTCGGGGGACTGTGGGGAATCGGGGGTTTTGGGGTGGGATGAAAAATAAGTGAAATAAGGGTGTTAAAAAATCTAAGGAAATTTACCTTAATATTTCGAATTTCCCTAATCTAACCTAGCCCCTAGACGCCCCACCCTGCCCCCGGTTGGATGTTGACCTAACCTAGCCAATGGGGCTGTCTCCCACCTCGACCCCCGTCCACTAGGACGTCTAACCTAACTTAACCTAACCTAACCTAACCTAAATAAACCTAACCTAACCTAACTTAACCTAACCTAACCTAACCTAACTTAACCTAACCTAACCTAACTTAACCTAACCTAACCTAACCTAACTAGCATAACCTAACCCAACAAGTGACCTCAAAAATGATACTGTTATGCCTTACTGGTGTGGTGTGGAGGTTCTCAGGGCAGTGGAGGTGGGTACAGCTTGGCGGCTTCTTTAAGAAACACATGGCACCTCTTCCTTACGTTTGTATATCGCATCTTAACCATTGATGCTGCTAAATATCTCACATAGTGACTTTTTCCTGCTGAACACTGGCACTGCTTGCTTCACCTCCCTCCACTGGGTAGCCACATTAACAAGTGACGGTGAGCACCTATCAAAATGCCTGGCACGTCAAAAACAAATGAAAAGTGTAACAGAACCTGCCGTGGAAAGTCGTAATTGGCAGCCTCAGGAATGGCTTCACGAGTGGCAGTGCGTGATTGGAGGGATCAGCTGTATAGATACCATGAAATCCTAATATGTCGCTACCCACAAATCCCAGTTATCAAAAAAAAAATAATTTCAGTGTTTACTCTTGACCGGTGCAGAGCTCGCTGGACATAGAAAATATCGAATTTCTCCACGCTTGAGTGCTATTATAGCCATACTAGACACATGCCCCTCAATTTTTTTACATTTATGGCAAGATCACCGAACCTTCTACATGGTGTGAATTTTGTGCTTGTATGTAACACGGACGTGATATCCAGATAAACTGTTGCTTCTGATTACTTTATTCGTATCTAAGCCTGATGAAGGAACGTGTAGATTCTGAATTATGGCATTAAGATGTATATTCCAGCCTTAGTCATTATCTTCATTCCGAAACTGTATGTATATTCCAGCCTTAGTCATTATCTTCATTCCGAAACTGTGCTTTTGTCTTCATCCTCAATCTGTGTTGCTTTGCTTGAGAAGTGTAAAGGGTTATGCAAAATTTGAGAAGTGTTTTGTATTTATCTATTTATTTAACCTCTCTCTTTCTCTCTCTCTCCTTCAGGATGATGCCAGCACCTCCATTGCCTCGGACCTGCCCCGGGGTGTGGCTCTCCTGGGGGACCTCACCACCAGCCTGCAGCAAGCCCAGGCCGCCCTCGACACCCTGGCACAGCGCATCAGTGACGGCCACCTCCCCACCGCCAAGGTCTGTCTGTCTCTCGGGTTGGGTGGGACCTTCTGCTGTGTCTCTTGTTTGATTGGTGCATTTACTTGTGTGTTTTGTTTTGTTTTGTTTTGCTGTTTTTTTTTTTTTTAGATTTTGTTTTGTTATTTTGTTGTTTTTCTTGTATTTGTTTATTTGTTTGATGTGCCATTTGCCAATTTATTTTCTCATTTCTCTACATTATTTTCTTTTCATTTGTGCTTGGGGTTATGAATTTATTCTTGTGTGTTTTGTGTGTTTACTGATAATTTCTCATTTACATCCATTTCTTTATATATTTAATGTGGTATTTATTGATGAATGCATTTACCAATATCTATATATTTTTCCGTGTTTCTGTGTATAATTTGTATGTTTATTCTTGTGTGTGTGTTCTGTTTTGATATAACTAGATGACATGATTTCTTAGTAAATAATTCATTACTATTATTATCCTTGGAAGATTTAATGTTTATTCTTGTGTGTGTGTATGTTCTGTTTCAACATAACTAGGTGACATAATTTCCTAGTAAATAATCTGTCATTATTATTAATCCATGAATGATTTAATGATTTTCAGTATCTATAAATTTGACATCATGGTATATTTAACAGCAATTTGAATGTTTAATTTCCTTTGTCTTCCTTACCACAGTGAATGAATGGACGAGGCAACTTCTAGAGATAAGTTGTGTTGAATTACTGCTGGAGTTGGGGTGATTTTTAAAGATGCATAAGTTATTGACTGTGTTATGGTGTTTTTTAGAGGAAGAGTTACTTGTCTTTAATAATTGACTGTGTTGTAATAATTTTTAAAAGAAGAGTAACTTGTTTTTAATAATTGGCTGAGGTATAATAATTTTTAAAGGATGAGTAATTTGTCTTTAATAATTGGCTGAGTTATATTAATTTTTAAAAGAAGAGTAACTTATCTTTAGTAATTGGCTGATTTATAATAATTTTTAAAGGATGAGTAATTTGTCTTTCAGTATTGGCTGAGTTGTAAATAATTTTTAAAGGAAGAACCACTTGTGTTTAGGTGAATTTAGGTGAGACAACTACATAGTCTTAAATGACTGGCTGCATTGTGGTGAGTTTTAATGACAAGCAACTTGTATTTCAGGGCATCAGTTTGCTGGAGCTGAAGAACCAAGCCTTCCTTTCTTACCTGGCTAACCTAACCTACGTCACCTTGACCAAGCTGAAGGGAAACAAGATTGAGGGCAGTGCCAGCATAGGTAAGCAGAGAGAGAGAGAGAGAGAGAGTTTCATTAAATCTTGTATATCTTGCATCTTTTCCTTTATCCTTTGTTCTCATTGTATTTTCCTTATGTTGTTTGTGTTACATGTGTTGATGTGAAAGCTACATGCTCTACTCCTTTCTTGTTCAGTGCATGTGTTTGTGTGCTGCTAATTGCCTTCATGAGGTCACTGTGTTGTTAATTACTGCATGAGATACAGTCGTCACTTCATTTAATCCTTTTCCTCATTTATAACTTTTTTTGATTGTTACTCAGTGTATACAATGAATAATGTTAATAATTAATGCTATTACTGGAGAGAGAGAGAGAGAGAGAGAGAGAGAGAGAGAGAGAGAGAGAGAGAGAGAGAGAGAGAGAGAGAGAGAGAGAGAGAGAGAGAGAGAGAGAAAACAACTAATATTGCATTTTTTAGTTACAGAACTTTTACTAAATTTACTTCCATGCGAAATAAATGGCTGGAAAGTTTTAAGCACTAAAGAAGTATTGTAAAAAAGAATCTATACCAACATAAAGATTAATCAACACACACCTAACTGGATGTCTAAAAGATTATTGGAAAAAAAAAAAAAAATATCAGATTATTCATCACATAACGTTACATAACCTCAGATCGGCTAGTAGAATTACGAGTGGTGCTAGAGAGACTGCGGCCACTGGAGGAGAAACTCAAGTACCAGCTGGACAAACACGTCAAGGCGGCCACCGATGGGGAGGTGAGCGCCGACGACCCCTCGCGACTCAGGGGTGATCTGGATAACATCGGGTCATCTTCGGAGGACGAGGACGAGGAGCAGCAGCAGGAGGGCGGCAAGAAGAAGAAGAAGAAGGATGGGGAAGAGGACAGTGATGATGGGAAGACATACAAGGCTCCCAAGATCTCGCAGATGAAATATGGTATTAGTTTTGTTTTGGGGTTGATTTGCTTGTGTTGGGTTAGCAGGAATCACTGAGTTTGATGTAAGGGACAGAATTAATTGAAGACTTGTATATTAGCTTCCAAATTTAGAGACATAATGAACAGTATGAAGCCTGCTAGCTGATTGCGGCATGTCAGTAAGGTTAGTATGCGTGACTTGACGTGATGGTGATGTGCCAGTCTATGCAGCAGCCACCCCCAGTGTGCAGGGCTGCCAACTGTTACCACCGTAATCAGCAAACGTGTCAAATAATATCAATGATTGTGTCAGAATGTAGAGCTCTTATTTTTAAAAACAGTTTTGGGAGGTGCTGTACATGGCACCAACCCTTCACTCACCAAAAAAGGCAAAATAAATAGTGTATAGATAATGATAATGGTGTGTTTTAGGGTCAGTTTATGTGTACTGGAATAATAGTTAGTTTTGGTAGTGTGTAGATACAACCATTATTTTCACCTACCATCATCTCCTCCATCAGATTTAGAGGATGGCAAGGAGCGAGCCAAGGAGAGGGTGCGCCGTGATGCCCTGTACTCCAGCACCCTGCGGGACGCCATCGAGGGACTCACCGAGGACCCAGAGGTTGTGTACAACCTGGATGTCCTCAAGCAGAAGGCCATCAGGAAACGCAAGGAGCTGGAGGAGTGAGTGTGTCCTTCTGGCTTGTCTGGTCTTGTCTTGTCTTGTTTTGTTTTGATTGGTTTTTCTCTCTTGGATTTCCTTGTTTTCTCTCAGGTTCTCTGGTTTTCTTTTATTTTAGGTTTTCTTTCTCTTTGTCTTTTTCTGTCAGGTTTTCTTTTATTTTTCTTTCATTGTTTTCTCTAATTTTCTTTTTACTTTCATTGTTTTTCTCTGATTTTCTTTTGTTTTTTCTCTCACGTCTTGTTTTTCTATGGACAAGAGTTTAATTTTTTATTTTTCAGTGGGCAAGGGATTAAATTCTCCCTCTTTTTCTATCTTTTGTCTTCAATATACCCCATACACCCACTGCCTCTCCCAACACACCACACACCCCTTCATGCTCTTCCTTCCTCCCTATACACACCTTCTCTCTGACTCCCTCACACTTCCCTCCTCTTCTTCACCCCACACACCTTCCACTCCCTTCCTCCTTCACACATCTCAAAACATATCCTCCATTGAATCCTTCCCATGCACACCTTCTTCCCTACATCTCACATCCTCCCTTCATCTTACCTGCTCCTCACGACACCAATACACACCTTGCCTTCCACTCCCTCCCATTCTTTCCTGTTCCCACCCATACACACCCCTCCCCTGACACCTCCTCACCACACACACACCTCCCACGCAGGTACGAGGAAGCCAACATGATACGTAAGCAGCTCACGAAGAGGGAGAAGGCAGCCCAGCGTCAGATTACCACCCTGGGCACAATGGGCTCGGAAATCCTTGGCTTCACCTCTCTCGACCCACTGCATGACTCGGCAGCCGCCACTGATGAGCCATCCACCAAGAGGCAGAAGACTGGTGCCTCCAAGGGGAAGAAGAGGAAGAAAGGGACCAAGGGGAAGAAAGGTGGGTAGTGTGGGTGTGGTAATGCGGTGGTGTTCTTTTATATTTTTTGTTGTTTAAGTTTGTGTTAATTACTTTGAGATATTATTTGTTTCTCAGCCACATTTAACACACAGCTACTCTCATCCTGCAGAGACTAACATTGTTTCTCCTGCACAGGGTTCAAGAAGAGGAGGAAACACTAGCTGAGGTGGTGACCAGCGCCTGCGTGTGTGTGTGTGTTAGGTAAGCGTCTGTGTTTGGGACGTAGCCCTGGAGTAAGGTATATTTGAGTGTATTCTTGTGTGTCCTAGAGAGAGAGAGAGAGAGAGAGTGTGAGAGAGAGTGAGTGAGTGTGTCGTCCTCCATCTATCGTAGTTGCGTAAATAAAACATATTTTTGTACACCATTCATCTTTTTTTGTGTTCCCAGTTGCGGTGTTATATCTTGTGAATGTGCTTATTTATTCATTATGCCTTGTGAAGTTCAGGTCTTGGTTCTGTTTAGGTAAGGTTCTATGGTTAAGTTGTATGGTTAAGTTTTCAGTGGGGTTGGGTGGTATTAGTGGTGCTTTGTATGGGGACCTGTGTATAGGTGTCCCTGCTTCTAGGTGGGTTATCCTTCATTCATTGTCCTGAGATAAATATTGAAGACAGATTGAGAGGAAGAGACAGCAGAGGACTTGTAACTGAAGGAAAATGAGATCAGAGGACTAAAGTTTAAGGGGAAGTGAGATTAGAATATTTTAGATTGAGGGGAAAGAGATCAGAGAGGGGAAATGAGATAGACAAACTTAAGACAGGTAAAATAAACTGTGTAAATGTGGCAGGTTACTTAATATCTAACCTGAACTGTGTGGCCTTGAACTTGCTGGTGTTCACAAGATACAAAGTGCAACTGATGTGTGTGTTCTTAACATTACTAACATGTAGACTGTAGAACTAATATCAGTAACATTAGAGGTAGTACTGATATAGTGGGTACTGATTGAGGGTGATTTTTGCTTATTCCCAAATGTTTCAGTGTGTTTCAAGGGGTTTAGTAGAAGTCATTGGGGTTTTCAAGGGTGTTTTCATGGTTCTGTTAACTTCAAGGGTGTTTTCATGGTTCTGGTAACAGTTTAAAGGTTCTGTATTGTGAAGAGGGAAACTTGTGAAAACCTAACTAGTTTATGATGCAAAGAGGAGTATTAGGTTATGATGTTGAGTGCTGGGGTATAATAATGAAGAGGATACTGTTTTGAATGGTAACACACAACAGATTCTACATGGAAAATTGAGCAGTTCGTTTAAAATTGATATATTAAGATGATTAAGATGGTTCTTGGAAATAGCTGTAATGAGAGAGGTGTTTCAAAATATGGGCAAATGCAAACACTGTCTTAAGCTAACAAACTTAACTACTTATGTTTTGTTAGTGAGCTATTTCATATTAAGTTTCATCCCTCATACAATAGTTTTTCAATTGTTGGTGTTTTTTGAACTGTCTTGAAACTAAAAGGTAAGAATTGAAAAAAAAAAGGAAGGAATTAGTTCTCAGTATTTAGTTTGTTAGTGCCAAGTCATTAGGGAGTTTTGAAAGGAGATTGGACAAATGTATAGTTGGCATGATAGGTAGGGATAGGTAGGCACGTGTTACACAGGGACTGCCACGTATAGGCTTCATGGCTTCTTGTATAGCCAACTCTTGTGTTCTTGTGTTAAGGATCTGGCTTATTTATTTATTTATTTATTTATTTAATTAATAAGTTTTGCCTTTGGCCTGAGCTCCTACACACACACACACAAAAAAAAAAAGTGAAAATAAGAAAATAAAAGATAAATAAATCAAATAAATAAATAAATGAATAATAATAATAGCAATGAATAAATAAAGTCATTAATTGTTGTTAGAGGTAAGGAAGTTACTACTGTTGATCTTATTACCACTATAAAACATGTTCTTGGGATTGGTGTAATAACTCTATTCCCCTTCTTGCATTGCTGAGGAGGCCAGCGCGAAAGATAGAATTGGGAGGGTTGATATTGCCGTGGGAGACTGAGAGACAAGATGAACGAGTAAAATGGAGGGAACTCATTTCTAGTATACAAAAAATAACGAAGTGTCCGCTGAGTCAGTTACGTGTTCTATAATAAGTTTACATTCTAAGAGAACGGAATTTTTTGATTGTATACTTAAGTAGATAAATGCGCTGATTTTACACCTTTGGTTTATGATACTGCAAAAATGAGTACTGGATTGTGATGCAGATGAATACTGTGTTATAATGCTGCAAAGAATACTGTTTGTAATGATAACACACAAACTCTGCATTGAAAAAATAAATAAATAAATACGCAAAAAATCCTCAAAGTTA
>NC_087187.1:3510000-3512500 GCF_035594125.1 Scylla paramamosain
ACAAGAGAGAAAAATTTCGTTTGTACTGCATTTAAACTTTTATGGGTTTAGCAGAAAACACGAACAATTTTTAACACACACACACACACACACACACACACACACACACACACACACACACACACACACACACACACACACACACACACACACACACACACACACACACACACACATACAGCAATCCAAGGGAGGAATTTCAGTGAACGCTAATGAAAAAATTCCTCTTTTTGAAACACACACACACACACACACACACACACACACACACACACACACACACACACACACACACACACACACACACACACACACACACACACACACACACACACACACACACACAGAGGAAAGTGGTTTTCTAGCGAAGTCAGTAAATCTGTTTGGTATATTTTTGATGGTGGTGATGGTGGTGGTGGTGATGGTGATGGTAGTGATGATGATGGTGGTAGTAGTAGTAGTAGTAGTAGTAGTAGTAGTAGATGCATCACTACAATTTCTCCTCTCATTCATCTACCCATCATCATCAATTTCCCCATTTCCACCCATTTTCCTTCTATATATGGTAGGAAGGGGTGAAATGCTTGGGTTGGTAGAGTAATGGTAGGGGTGACTAAAGGGGTGATGGGTAAGGGTGACTCGGGGTGATGATAGGTATGAACGGTATGGGTGAACTGGGGTGATGGTATGGGTGATGGGAGGTATAGGGGTGTTTATGGGGGAGGAAAGGGTTATGGTAGGGTCTTTTAAGGGGTGATGGGGTGATCCTTATCTTCTGAGGGATGGGGGGTGAGGAGGAGGAGGAGGAGGAGGAGGAGGAGGAGGAGGAGGAGGAGGAGGAGGAGGAGGAGGAGGAGGAGGAGAGAGTTTATATTACTAGTCTCTCTCTCTCTCTCTCTCTCTCTCTCTCTCTCTCTCTCTCTCTCTCTCTCTCTCTCTCTCTCTCTCTCTCTCTCTCTCTCTCTCTCATATGGTCTCTATTAACTTATTTTAATTCTAAACAAACACTATTCATAATATATTTCATTGGTTAATATTGACACTCTCTCTCTCTCTCTCTCTCTCTCTCTCTCTCTCTCTCTCTCTCTCTCTCTCTCTCTCTCTCTCTCTCTCTCTCTCTCTCTCTCTCTCTCTCTCTCTCTCTCTCAGGTAGACTCTTCCTCCTCTTTCTTTACCTGTAATCAAGTTTTACCTGGTGTGTGTGTGTGTGTGTGTGTGTGTGTGTGTGTGTGTGTGTAGGTAATGGATTGGTAGGTGATGGAAAAATAGATAATTGATGGAATAATTGGCAATGAATAGAATAGTGAAGGATGAAGAGGAAAGTATTTTGAGGTGATCCGATTATTGTTGTTGTTGTTGTTGTTGTTGTTGTTGTTGTTGTTATTTTTCATCTTGTTCTTCTTGTTCTTCTTTTACTACTACTACTACTACTACTACTACTACTACTACTACTACTACTACTACTACTACTACTACTACTACTACTACTACTACTACTACCACTACTACTACTACCCCCTCCCTGCACTCCCCTACCACCACCACAACCACCACCACCACCAGTAAGCCACAGACACAGGCGCCTAAAACTCAAATATCTTAGCTCACCTGGGGCCTACCTCACCTTCCCTGGTCGCCCTTAGTCTCACCTGGCATTAGGGCGCCCAGCTTCCCCAGTCGCCGCGGCCCGATTGTGATTTGCATATGAAAACTTTTAACACGTCTCCCTCTCACCGACGCAAGTGTTACCTTTGCTTCAGGTATTTATGGAGGGAAATTACACTTATTATATACCTGGGTGTTAGTCAGGGCCGCCTGGCTGGGTTGGGCTGGCTTGGGCTGGTTTGGGCTGGCTTGAGATGGCTTGGGCTGGCTTGGGCTGATTTGGGCTGGCTTGGGCTGGCTTGGGCTGGCTTGGGCTGGCTTGGGCTGGCTTGGAATGGCTTGAGATGGCTTGGGTTGATTTGGGCTGGTTTGGATTGGCTTGGGGTTGCTTGGGCTGGTTTGAGATGGCTTGGGCTGGCTTGGTTGTGTTTGGGTTAATTTCTGGTTGGGTTAGGTTGGGTTTGGGTTAGTCTGCGGTTGGTGTTGGGGTGTGGTTGGGTGTGTTTTGGTGTGTTTTGGGGTGTTTTGGTGTGTTTTGGGGTGTTTTGGGGTGTTTTTGGGTGTTTTGGTGTGTTTTGGGGGTGTTTTTGGGGTGTTTTGGGGTGTTTTGGTGTGTTTTGGGGGTGTTTTTGGGGTGTTTTGGTGTGTTTTTGGGGTGTTTTGGTGTGTTTTTGGGGTGTTTTGGTTGTGTTTTGGGGTGTTTTGGGATGTTTGGGTGTGTTTTTGGGGTGTTTTGGTGTGTTTGGGTGTGTTTTTGGGTGTTTTGGTGTGTTTTGGGGTGTTTTTGGGGTGTTTTTGGTGTGTTTTTGGGGTGTTTTGGGGTGTTTTGGGATGTTTGGGTGTTTTGGGGTGTTTTGGGATGTTTGGGTGTGTTTTGGGGTGTTTTGGGTGTGTT
>NC_087187.1:3532500-3537500 GCF_035594125.1 Scylla paramamosain
TCACCTAGAGAAAGATTATCTGTCCTCCACCTAAATGTGTGTGTGTGTGTGTGTGTGTGTGTGTGTGTGTGTGTGTGTGTGTGTGTGTGTGTCCCAAGGTAGTTAACGTGTTTTATTGTTTGTTTGTATTACCTGTCCACACTGCTCTCCCTCTCCCTCTCCCTCTCCCTCTCCCTCTCCCTCTCCCTCTCCTCTCCCTCCATATTTTTCCCTTTGTTCTCTTAACCTCTCCTCTCTATTAATTTTTTTCCCTCTACCTCCTAATTACCAGTCTTTAAATTGCCCTCTTCTCTCCCTCTCTCCCTCTCCCTCTCCCTCCTCTCCCTCCTCTCCCTCTCCTCTCCCTCCTCGACGGTCAGGTTAGCGTCACTGTTATTACCACCTGTTAATCCTCCTCCTCCTCCTCCTCCTCCTCCTCCTCCTCCTCCTCCTCCTCTTTAGCGAAGGAGGAGCATTATGTTGTTACTGTAATTTTTTTTCGTTGTGTGTGTGTGTGTGTGTGTGTGTGTGTGTGTGTGTGTGTGTGTGTGTGTGTGTGTGTGTTGCTAAATGATACGTAAAATAAATGTGGTGTTTTATTGTATGTTATTTTTATTTTTTTTTTTTCTCTCTCTCTCTCTCTCTCTCTCTCTCTCTCTCTCTCTCTCTCTCTCTCTCTCTCTCTCTCTCTCTCTCTCTCTCTCTCTCTCTCTCTCTCTCTCTGTTTATTTGTTTGATTTGTTTATTATTTGTATTTTTTTGTATTTCTTTGTGTTGCATATGAATAAGGTCGAAATTCCATAGATAATCTTCAGTACTTGCAAACATAAATGAAGTGATCAAAATAAGAAGAAAACGAGAAAGAGAGAGAGAAAAAAAAAATATAAAAACATTTTCTCTTCATAAAAAAAAAAATATAACAAAATAAAGTAAAAAAAATCATATATACTTTTCATCAAATAACCACACACACACACACACACACACACACACACACACGCACATTTTTATTTCCCATTTTTTTTTTTACTCTCGTCTCCGTTTTCTTTTTCTCCCAGGATTTAAAACAGAGCTGGCCAACAATTCCTCTCTTATCCTCATCTTTCCTTCCTTTTCCATATATAATTTTGAAGAATTTTAAAAGTTTCATACATAATTTTTTGAGTTGAAATCTTCTCGACTCACTCCAAGCTGTGATTAACCGGGAGAGGCTGAGAGGGAGAGAGAGGGAGAGGGAGAGGGAGAGGGAGAGGCTGGTCAGAGGTTCATAAAGGCGTTGACTGTAAAGGGAAGGAGGAGGAGGAGGAGGAGGAGGAGGAGGAGGAGGAGGAGGAGGAGGAGGAGGAGGAGGAGGAGGAGGAGGAGGAGGGGGAAAGAAGAGAAGGAGGGAAGGAATGAAGAAAGGTAGGTGAGAGAATGTAGAGTAAGGAAGGAAGGAGAGAAGGAAGGAAGAAAAGAGAGGAGAAATAGAAAGAAGATTACAAATGGAGAGGAGAGAAAAACTTAAAGAATGAAGGAGAAACGAAAAAAAATATAAGGAAGAGAAAGAAAAAAACACTGAAGAAATGAAGAAAAAGAAAGAGAAGGAGGGAGAAGGAGAAGAAGAATGAGGATGAAGATGAGAAGAAGGAAGACAAGAAACACATGAAATAAGCCACTGTAGAATGAAAGAGGGAAGGAGGAACTGGAAGAATGGGTGAAGTGGAGAAAAAGGAGGAGGAGGAGGAGGAGGAGGAGGAGGAGGAGGAGGAGGAGGAGGAGGAGGAGGAGGAGGAGGAGGAGGAGGAGGCTTCGTGTCGGGCGGGTGGTAATCACAGCCCTCACCCTCACTTTGTCATTGAGCTCTGTCCTATACTGGTAATGTATTGCTGGAATTTCCATTTAATTATAGTCTTACAAGGAAGATACACCGCCGGGGGGATGCCTTACCCTACCCCCTCCCCCCTCTCTCTCTCTCTCCCCTTCCCTCTCCCTCCCTCTCTCTCTCTCTCTACCTTTCCTCTTCCTTTCCTCTGTTCTCCGTTTCTCTCCAGTTTCTTTCTCTGATATTTTCTTCCTCTCTTTCTCTTCCTTTCTTCTTCCTTTCCCTCTCTCTCTCTCCTGTTCTCTTCATCTCCCATTTCTTCGTCTTTTGATATTTTCTTCCCTTCTCCCTTCTCCCTCTTCCTCTTTCTTTTCTTCTCCCTCTCCATCCTTCCATCTCTCCTTTTTCTACTATCTCTTCTCTTCTCTCCATCTCCTCTCTTCTCCCTTTCTCCGTCCCTTTCCTCTTTTCTCTCCATTCCTCCCATTTCTTCCTCCTTTTCTCCGCTTCTTCCGTTTCTCTCTTTCTCTCTCTCTCTCTCTCTCCAACATTTACATTTCATTTAATCTTCTTTCCTTTTTCTTCCTCCTTCATTCCATTTTCTTCCTTTATATTTTCTGTTCTTATTTCTGCCCTCCATAGATTTACATTGTTGGAGGAAGAGGAGGAGGAGGAGGAGGAGGAGGAGGAGGAGGAGGAGGAGGAGGAGGAGGAGGAGGAGGAGGAGGAGGAGGAGGAGGAGGAGGGAATGGTAGTGGTAGTTTTAAGAGTAAGAAGCGGAGAGAGAGAGAGAGAGAGAGAGAGAGAGAGAGAGAGAGAGAGAGAGAGAGAGAGAGAGAGAGAGAGAGAGAGAGAGAGTTACCTACGTAAACTAGCTGAAACTTGACCCAAGGAGCCACATTTGTCTCTCCTCCTCCTCCTCCATCTCCTCCTCCTCCTCCTCCTCCTCCTCCTCCTCCTCATCCTCCTCCTCCTCCTCTTCCTCTTGTTGATATTTGAGTTTTTTTTTTTTTCATTTACTTATTTCTTTCGTTTTCTTTGTTTTCTTTTTCTTATTCGTGGTCTCTCTCTCTCTCTCTCTCTCTCTCTCTCTCTCTCTCTCTCTCTCTCTCTCTCTCTCTCTCTCTCTCTCTCTCTCTCTCTCTCTCTCTCTCTCTCTCTCTCTCTCTCTCACTTAAACTTAATATAAATAACTAGAGAAAGATAAATAATTTGCATAAGTCTCGATTTGAATGCTTTTCTCTCTTCCCCTCTCCCTCTCCCTCTCTCCCTTCCCATCCTCCTCTCTCCCCCCTTCCTCCCCCCTCTCCTCTCCCCTCTCTCCCGGCGCTATTAAGACAGAGTGAGCGTTGCGTCCCGTCACAGGCCGTCATCTTTGGCACGACCCGTCACACACTGTCACACCTTACCACACGCCAGGTTTTGTGGTGATTGGTCACGCTCCGCCACGCTGCCACCGCCGCTCACCGCATCCTCTCTCTCTCTCTCTCTCTCTCTCTCTCTCTCTCTCTCTCTCTCTCTCTCTCTCTCTCTCTCTCTCTCTCTCTCTAATTTTCCTGATCTGTTACTTTCAAAACCTTATTTAATGTTCTTTGTGTTGTGTGTGTGTTCCGTGAGTTTGTACATCGCTGTCTGTCTATCTGTGTGTCTGTCTGTCTGTCTGTCTGTCTGTCTGTCTGTCCACGCACTGCACCGCTCTTTTGTTTTGTTTTTGTTATTTTTTTTTATCTGGCTGCGTGTTTCACTCTCAGTAACACTCGCGGTTTTGTTTTGTATTTACGTTGTGTTGTTGTTTGTGTGATTCTGTTACGCTTGTGTCACTTTTCCCACGCAGTTTGATGTTATTTTGTTTTTTTTCTTCATGTTTGGTTCAGTTTTTTTTTATTTTTCATCATTTATTTTTATGTATTTATGTATTTATTCTTTTGGGTTCTGTTAGTTTGTCTCACTTTCAGCAATACTCTATCTCTTCTTCTGTGTTGCTTCTTGTTCTGTATACTGTTATTCCTGTATCTCTTATTCCTATGTATCTCTCATTCATTTAGTCGAGGAATAGAAGGATGGGGAGAAGAAATACAGAGAAGACACACACACACACACACACAGAAGGAACAGAAAAGGAAGGAGAGAAGAAAGAAGAGATTGTATAGAGGGGGACAACACACACACACACACACACACACACACACACACACACACACACACACACACACACACACACACACACACACACACACACACACACACACACACACACACACACACACACACACACACACACTTAATGGGGCCATGAAAGTAAATATCAGAGGCATACTCGTATTAACAGAAAACCATTAAGCACAGCTCTCAACACTTACTTGCTGGAGAGATAAAGAGAGATAAAGACACATAAATATTTAACTTTGAGAGGGGAGTTAAAAATAGATAGATAAAATAAAGTATATAGATAGATAAATGAATAAGTGAACAAATAAATAAAGAAATGACCGCTAGAAAGAGAAGAACTGATTAACCTTAAGGAAAAAAGAAGGTAAAAGTGAAAAAAAAGTAAATGAAAAGAATCGATTATTTAACCTTAGGAAAAGAATGAAAATAGAAAGACTATTATTAAAAAGGCAATTAAAAAGAACAATGATCCTTTATACCTTTGGAGATGTAGGGAGGAGGAGGAGGAGGAGGAGGAGGAGGAGGAGGAGGAGGAGGAGGAGGAGGAGGAGGATAGGTAGCGTAGGAAGAGACACAGGTAAGGCAAATATAACAGGTAAGATGCCACGGAACCCTCATGTGTGTGTGTGTGTGTGTGTGTGTGTGTGTGTGTGTGTGTGTGTGTGTGTGTGTGTGTGTGTGTGTGTGTGCATGCATTGTTACCGGTTAATGGGTGGTGTGTGTTGTAATTAGCGGCGGGTCATTAGTCACACACACCTTAATGAATCACCTGCGTCTACCTGGCCAGGGCGAGGTGAGGGCAGGTATTCACACGCGGGCCTCCTCATCACTCATTGCCTCGCCTGCACCACTGCACCACGTGTCTCTCAACGACTTGGTAACGTACTGACCTGTCCCCTTACCTTACCACTGTCTTCTGAAACACTTCTTCATTGCACCTCTAGTTTTAAAAGGCTCTAGTTGTAGTGATACGAGTGAATTTAGTAAGGTTGGTGCCAAAAACTATCGGACTCGTTTTATCATCCATGCATTTCTTTTCTCTCTTTTT
>NC_087187.1:3542500-3550000 GCF_035594125.1 Scylla paramamosain
ACCTTTTGGCACCGTAAGCTCTTTGGCACCTTGCTAAGTGGCGCCATCTTTGAGTCACTCCCTTTATCATAATATTTAACAGTGGCCCAGCAAAGAGGAATTATGCAGTCTCTCTCTCTCTCTCTCTCTCTCTCTCTCTCTCTCTCTCTCTCTCTCTCTCTCTCTCTCTCTCTCTCTCTCTCTCTCTCTCTCTCTCTCTGGTGTTTCGTTTCCTGCATTCTCCTTCTGTCTTTTCTTTCTTTATTTTCTTGTTTTTTTTGTTTATCTTTCCTTTTCTTCATTTTTTCTTCTTGTTTTCCATTTATTTTTATTGATATTTTTTCTTTCTCTGTCATTTTGTCGTCTAATTTTTTCTGCTTTTCCTTCCTTCCTCTTTTTTTCTACCTTATTTCCCTGCTTTTTCTTTTCTTTTTTCCTTCCTTCCTTCCTTCCTTCTTTCCTTCCTTCTTTTCTTCATTCCTTCTTTCCTTTCCTTTCTTCTCCCCGTCCTTCCTTTGACCGTAACTCCTTTCTTTTCTTCCTTCCTTCCCTCCCTCCCTCCCTCCCTCCCTCCCTTCTTTCACACCAAGCAGTCTCCTTTCCCTACCCTCCCTCCTTCCCCTCTTCTCTCCTTCCTTTCCTTCAGTGGTGAGTGGAGAAGCATGCTGATTGGTCTTTTGAAGGGCAGCCTCGAGGGAGAGGACCAATCACATGCGTTGGATTCTCTTAGGCGCGTTTTCATTGGCTATGCAAGATATATCGTATTGTGTGTGTGTGTGTGTGTGTGTGTGTGGTGGGAAAATTTGTTTTTCTTGTTTTTTTATTATTATTATTATTTGTGTATGCTATTTAAGGGCTTTGTTGGGGTCTAGGTGTAATATATTGACTTATTAAAGATATTTTGGCTTTTCTTTCAAGGCTGTTTATCACTTTTTTCGTTATGTTTCTTCAGTGTTTACCTTTTTTTTCTTAAGTACATTTTCTTAATTACCTTCATTAAAAAGTAAAAAAAAATAATAATAATCCCATCATTTCTTTCTTATAATAGGGATATGTGCCTTACTTAAAAAAAAAAAAGGAAGATTAGGAAGAGGAAGAAGAAGAGGAGGTAAAGAAAAATTGTTTGGTGTAATCTGTCTTGGTGATCGGGTGAGGCGGCAGGGTGACAGGGTGTTAGAATATAAGGCACGGTAACGTTGTGTGATGTTGTGAACGTGTTAGGGTGAGAGTGGAGGGTGTGAGGGAGGAGCGGGGAAAGATAGGGTGGAGGAATGTGACAAGCAGGGTGTTGGAATGGAGGCAGGGTGTAGGGTGAAGGAGTGTGACAAGCAGTGTTGGAATGGAGGCAGGGTGAAGGGTGAAGGGTGCAGAGTGACAAGCAGGGTGAGCTTGGGTGTAGGGTGAAGTGGTGTGTGGTGTATGGCTTTGAGGGTGAGGCAGGGTGAGAAACAGGGTGAGTGAGAGGCGGTAAACACACTAACAGGCGTGACTAGTGCCCAGGCAGACTCTTCCGGCACCCTCCCTTCCTCCCTGACCGCCCAACACAGTGCCACCTTGACTCTACTACTACTACTACTACTACTACTACTACTACTACTACTACTACTACTACTACTACTACTACTACTACTACTACTACTACTACTACTACTACTACTACATCACCACCCCTTCCCTCTTCTTCCCCTTAAACCCCCAGTAGGTGCAGGCGCTCCCATCAACTTAACCCCAACCTCCCCCATCTCCCATCTCCCCCTCCCCTCCCCTCCCCTGTCTTGACCCCTGCAAGCGGTTCACTGCACTTAATGGCGTGGCTTGAGAGAGAGAGAGAGAGAGAGAGAGAGAGAGAGAGAGAGAGAGAGAGAGAGAGAGAGAGAGAGAGAGAGAGAGAGGAAAATGGTGGAAGGCGTTGGGGAAGAGGGGAGGGAAGATGGGGATTATGTAGTCTCTCTCTCTCTCTCTCTCTCTCTCTCTCTCTCTCTCTCTCTCTCTCTCTCTCTCTCTCTCTCTCTCTCTCTCTCTCTCTCTCTCTCTCTCTTTCTCTCTCTCTCTTCCGTAACGTCAAGATGAGGAGAGAGATAATTTTCTGCGGAGAAGTGAAGAGAAGAGAGAGAGGAAAGGTGGGAGAGGAGGGAGAGGGAGGGAGGGAGGAAAGAAGGGAGGGGAGGGAGAGAAGGGGGAGGGAGAGAAGAGAGGTTTTAGAGAAAAAGGAATATTCACCTTGAGTTTTGAATCCTGTTGAGAGAGAGAGAGAGAGAGAGAGAGAGAGAGAGAGAGAGAGAGAGAGAGAGAGAGAGAGAGAGAGAGAGAGAGAGATTGTTTTTTGCCATAAACATTACCGTAAAGCCAATCAACCATAGGCCATCTCTCTCTCTCTCTCTCTCTCTCTCTCTCTCTCTCTCTCTCTCTCTCTCTCTCTCTCTCTCTCTCTCTCTCTCTCTCTCTCTCTCTCTCTCAGATACCAAATCATTATTATAGCGAAAAATAGAGACAAAACACACACACACACACACACACACACACACACACACACACACACACACACACACACACACACACACACACACACACACACACACACACACACACACACACACACAGATCATTTCAATCAATTAGGAAGGGAGAGAAGAGGGAGCTTTGGAGGGAAAAGGGAGGGAGATATGGAGAGGAAAATATGGGAGGAAGGGAGAGGAAAGTGGATGGAGGAAAAAAATGAGGAAGGGTGGAGTAAGGGAGGGAAAATAAAGGAAAAACAATATTTTTTTTGTGTTCTTGTTTTTCTTTTTTTTTCTTCTTATATTATTATTATTATTATTATTGTAATAGTAGTAGTAGTAGTAATAGTTGTAGTAGTATTAGTAGTAGTAGTAGTAGTGATGGTAAGGTTTTTATTTTTGTTATTCTTGTTGTTATTATTATTATTATTATTATTATTATTATTATTATTATTATTATTATTATTATTAGTAGTAGTAGTAGTAGTAGTAGTAGTAGTAGTAAAAAGTAGTAATACTGTTGGATCATCACTATTGTTGCCATCACCCTCCTCCTCCTCCTCCTCCTCCTCCTCCTCCTCCTCCTCCTCCTCCTCCTCCTCTTTCCCTTCTTCATCCGCCCGTGACCCAAAGTTGACCAGTGATAAGACTCTCTCTCTCTCTCTCTCTCTCTCTCTCTCTCTCTCTCTCTCTCTCTCTCTCTCTCTCTCTCTCTCTCTCTCTCTCTCTCTCATTTTTTATTGGCGTCTCCCCTTCTCCTCTCCCTCCTCTTCCTCCTCTTCCTCCTCTCCCCACACAAATAATTGGTCAGCTTTTTTTAATAAGATTCGTGGATGACCAAGATGGAGGAGGAGGAGGAAGAGGAGGAGGAGGAGGAGGAGGAGGAGGAGGAGGAGGAGGACGAGGAGGTGAGGGAGATCGGCTTCTTTCATCACCAATAATGAGATTTCCAATGTCCCTTTCCATCCATCCCTTCCTCCTCCTCCTCCTCCTCCTCCTCCTCCTCCTCCTCCTCCTCCTCCTCCTCCTCCTCCTCCTCCTCCTCCGTTGGAAATATATCTTTTTTTGTATGGAATTAAACTAGCTTTTCCTCTTCTTCCTCCTCCTCCTCCTCCTCCTCCTCCTCCTCCTCCTCCTCCTCCTCCTCCACCTCCTCCTCCTCTTCTTCCTCTTCTTCCTCTTCTTCCTCCTCGTCTTCATATTTCCAAACGGAAGAAGAAAATATTAAATACGAAAAATTATATACTCTCTCTCTCTCTCTCTCTCTCTCTCTCTCTCTCTCTCTCTCTCTCTCTCTCTCTCTCTCTCTCTCTCTCTCTCTCTCTCTCTCTCTCTCTCTCTCTCTCTCTCACCCCGTTTCCTTAACCTGCCTCGCTGGCCATTTTTTTCTCTCCCTCTCTTTCTCTCTCCCTCCCTCTGTCCATCCCTCCAATTCTCTCCCTCTCTCTCCCTCCTCTCTCCGTCTCCGTCTCCCTCTCCCTCTCCCTCTCTCCCGACTCACTGGAGCGTTAAATCCTGACGAGGCGATGGCGAATGGTCGAATTGCTCTCCCTCCCCCCTCTCTCTCTCTCTCTCTCTCTCTCTCTCTCTCTCTCTCTCTCTCTCTCTCTCTCTCTCTCTCTCTCTCTCTCTCTCTCTCTCTCTCCCTTTTTCTCTTAGTCTATTGTCTTTTTTCTCTCCCTTCCTCTTATTTATATTTTTTCCTCTTCTTATTTCGTTGTTCTTTTTCCCTTTTCTTTTTTCCTTCTTCGTGTTTTCCTTTTTTTCTTTTTTTTGTTTTCTTCCTTTGTTTGTTTCCTTTTTTTCTTTTCCTCCTTCTTCTCTTGCCTTATTTTCCTTTTTCTTCTTTTCTTCATTGTTTTATTGTTGTCTGTAGTTGTCATTGTTCTTGTTCTTGTTCTTCTTTTATTTTTCTTCTTGCTGGAGATATTATTTCTAACCCACTCCTCCTCCTCCTTTCTCCTCCTCTTTCTCCTCCTCCTCCTCCTCCTCCTCCTCCTCTTTCATTTTCCACTCCACTTTTCAATTCCAGCGCCCTTTACTCCTCCTCCTCCTCCTCCTCCTCCTCCTCCTCCTCCTCCTCCTCCTCCTCCTCCTCCTCCTCCTCCTCCTCTCTCGTGGGATAATCGTGAACGAATTGTCTTTTAAATTAAACAAAACAATGCCTCAAAGCTCTACCTCTCCCTCTCTCCCTCCCTCTCTCTCTCCCTCTCCCTCTCCCTCTCCCTCTCTCCCTCTCTCCCTCCGAGGAAAGACACAAGAGAGGCTTTTGTAGTTGATCAAAGTCTTTTTTTTATTTGAAGGGAGATGAATGTAATTTTATTTGTATTTTTTTCTTCTATTTTGTTCTTTTTTGAAATTTGTTTTGTTGTATTTGTGTTTTATTTCAAGATTTTGTGTTTAGTTTATTTTTTTGCTATTTTTTTATCTTTTTTTATTCTAATTTTTGTTTTGTTTTTACTTTATCATATTTTATTCTTCAATTTCTTTCTTTTTTTTTCCTTTTTGCCCTTTCTTTTTTTTTTCGTTCCTCCTCTCTCTAATCTTTCCCTTCGTCGTCCTCTCCCAATCCTCCTCCTCATCATTCTATTCCCCCTTTGTCTTTCTCCTCTTCTTCTCCTTCTCTCTATTTTTTAATCTCTCCCTACCTTTACTACCTTTTACTTCCTTCTCTGCGTCGCCTTTCTTTCCCGCATGAAGCCTCGGGAGGGGGAGGGGGCAGGGGGAGGGGGATGACAGGTGGACACAGGTAGGCAGGCAGGTAGATGCGCTTCATAGAGGGACCTGTCACGTGTAGGCCTCTTTGTTTCGTGCGTTTTCCCTGTTTTTCTTATGTTCTTGTGTTTAATGTTCCTCCTCTTTCTTCTCTCTCTTCGTTTGTTCTTGTGTTTTGTGTTCCTTCTCTTTCGTCTGTCTTCTGTTTCCTCCCTCTGTTTCTTCTTCGTCTTATTTTGTTCTTCGTTTTCTTTTTTTTTCCTTTTTTTTTTTTTTTTAGTTACAGATGTTATAGATATGTTTGTAATCATTATTATTTTTTTTTTGTGTACCTCTCTCTCTCTCTCTCTCTCTCTCTCTCTCCCCCTCCCTCCCCAACCACCCACCCACCATACCCTACCATACCTCACCTCCTCCCCCCCCCCCCCCCCACACACACACACACACACACACACACACACACACACACACACACACACACACTCTCCCACTCCCTCGCCGCACGCTAGACATTACACGCCTGAACAATTAAGAATCCCAGCTGAAGATACTACCTCTTTCTCTCCGTTTTCTTTACCAGGGCGGCGAGGGGAGGCTCATGCAAACAAAAGGGCAGTCGAGGGGAACTCTTTACGCAACCGTGGCTATGCATAATGACTACGGGGGTGGGGGGTGGGGGGTGAGAGGGGGGTCTGTTACTCTCCCACGAAAACACGAAAAGTTCCAGCCCGTGTCCCTCTCCCTCTCTCTCTCTCTCTCTCTCTCACGCCCACGTCCTCGCCCACGTCCTCGCCCTCGCCGCCTTACGTGTGTCTTGTGGTTCTAGTTCTCGTGGGAGGTTAGGTGGTGGTGGTGGTGGTGGTGGTGGTTTGGGGTTATTTTCTTGGGGGGGTGGGGAGGGGGGTGTTGTGCATTGTTGTTGTTGTTGTTGTTGTTGTTGTTGTTGTTGTTATGAGTGTTATTTCATGCATTAAGAAGAGCAGAGGGTATGAGAGAGAGAGAGAGAGAGAGAGAGAGAGAGAGAGAGAGAGAGAGAGAGAGAGAGAGAGAGAGAGAGAGAGAGATAGAGCTATGATGAACTACTAGGTTAAATTGGATTAAAGTTAATTAGGCTAAGTTAGGTCAGGTTAACTTAGGCTAGATTAGCTTAGATTAAATTAGATTAGCTTAAGTTAGTAGGAGTAGGCATGGAAGGGGAGGGGGAGGTAGGATAGAAGAGGAATATGAATAAAGGATAAGAACATGAATAAGGATAAGATAAAAAATATAATAAGGACGAAAATGATGTAAAAAAAATAATATGAAGATTTGAATAAGATATAGAAAGAAAAAAATAAAATAAAAATAGAAGAATGAGAAGGATGCGAGAACGATACGAGGAAATGAATAGGAAAACAGGAGGATAGGACACAGCAGGGTGGAGTAGGATGGGTCAGGGGGGCGGGGGGGAACAGGGCGGAGTGGTGAGGGAGTAATTGCAGAACCAACTACTTGTGATAGTATCTGTGGGGGCGGTCACGCGCGCGGCTGTGGGGGAGGGGGGAGTGAGGGAGAGAAGGGAGAGGGGGAGGGAGAGGGAGAGAGATGATGAATCCGATCAGTGGGAGAAGATGGATGTCAAGAATTTATGTGGATGGCGAGAGAGAGAGAGAGAGAGAGAGAGAGAGAGAGAGAGAGAGAGAGAGAGAGAGAGAGAGAGAGAGAGAGAGAGAGAGAGAGAGAGAGAGAGAGAGAGAGAGAGAGAGAGAGAGGCAGGTAAGGTAAAAAGATACTTTCTCCCTTTCTCCCTCTTTCTTTTTGCCCGTTTGTCTTTTGTCTTCCTTTTTTGTCACACACACACACACACACACACACACACACACACACACACACACACACACACACACACACACACACACACACACACACACACACACACACACACACACACACACACACACACACACACACACACACACACACACACACACACACACACACACACACACACACACACACACCTCATTTTTCATGTCGTTTTCTTAGTAGTATATGTATATCTCCTCCTCCTCCTCCTCCTCCTCCTCCTCCTCCTCCTCCTCCTCCTCCTCCTCCTCCTCCTCCTCCTCCTCCTCCTCCTCCTCCTGTCAGGCCTCGTCAGTCGCTTCAGGAGATGACGGGAACAAATAACAGCGGGGCGAGGAAGAGAAAACAATGGTGATGCCTCGGACCGTGACCTTGTAACTAGCAGGTGACAGCCAGGTGGTGACAAGGTACCTGTCCTCCAATTTTTTTCTTTATTGCGCTTCCATCTATGACTCTTACTTTA
>NC_087187.1:3562500-3572500 GCF_035594125.1 Scylla paramamosain
GAGAGAGAGAGAGAGAGAGAGAGAGAGAGAGAGGGAGGGAGAAAGGGAGAGGAAGGGAGAGTAGGGAGAGGGAGAGGAAGGGAGAGTAGGGAGAGGGAAAGAGCGGTAGAAAGGATAGGGGAGTGAGGCAGGAGGGAATCAGTAAGAGGGAAGCAGAGAGAGAGAGAGAGAGAGAGAGAGAGAGAGAGAGAGAGAGAGAGAGAGAGAGAGAGAGAGGGGAAGAGAGGTGAGAGCGAGGGAACAACGGATGGAAGTAAGAGGGAAAGAGAAAATAGAACAGGGGAGGAATTGGAGGAGAGGAAATTAGGAATGAAAGGGAAGGAGAGAGAGAGAGAGAGAGAGAGAGAGAGAGAGAGAGAGAGAGAGAGAGAGAGAGAGAGAGAGAGAGAGAGAGAGAGAGAGAGAGAGAGAGAGAGAGAGGATGGCAACACAATACAAATGGAAGAGAAAATTAAATAAAAAATAAAAATGGAAAAAATGAAAATAATATGAATATGAACAAGAGAATAAAAAAAAACAATAAAAAAATGAAAGGAGGAAGGAAAAAAAGGAGAAAAATTAGAAAGAGGAAGAGGAGGAGGAAGAGAACAAGAACAAGAAGAAGAAATATATGAAGTTAGACATGAAGGAAAGAAGAAAATGAATAAATGAAAGGAAGAAAGGAAATGAAAGTGAACAAAGAAATAAAGAAAATAAAGAACAACAAAACAAAACGAGAGAGAGAGAGAGAGAGAGAGAGAGAGAGAGAGAGAGAGAGAGAGAGAGAGAGAGAGAGAGAGAGAGAGAGAGAGAGAGAGAGAATAAATGAATGAATGATGGAAGGAAGGAAGAGGAGAAAGAAGGAGGTGAATGAGGCAGAATGTGAGGGACAATGGCGCCTTCTTCCCCTCTTCTTCCCCTCTTCTTCCCCTCTCTTCTTCCCCTCTTCCAAGTGGAGGGAAAAATGTGGAGGGAGAGGAAGGGAGAGAGGGAAGGAGGGAATTAACACTGGAAGAGATGGAAACAAGGGAACGAGAGAGAGAGAGAGAGAGAGAGAGAGAGAGAGAGAGAGAGAGAGAGAGAGAGAGAGAGAGAGAGAGAGAGAGAGATGGAAATTTAACAAGACAAAACACACAAAAAGACAAATTATTTATTGATTGTTTATTTTCTTTACATAAGAGGAGGAGGAGGAGGAGGAGGAGGAGGAGGAGGAGGAGGAGGAGGAGGAGGAGGAGGAGGAGGAGGAGGAGGAGGAGGAGGAGGAGGAGGAGGAGGAGGAGTACGTTCTTCTAAATGTCTTCTTCTTCTTCTTCTTCGTCTTCTTCTTCATCTTCATCTTCATCTTCTTCTTCTTCTTCTTCTTCTTCTTCTTCTTCTTCTTCTTCTTCTTCTTCTTCTTCTTTCTCTATTCTGTTTCTTTTATTTTGCATATAATTTATTTTCAAGATTCTGTGATGGTGATGATGATGATGACAGTGATGGTGATGGTGGTGATGGTGGTTACGTTGTGAGTGAGGGTAAGAGTGTTAGTGAGTGATGATAATGATGGTGATGATGGTGATGGTGATGATGATGATGATGGTGATGGTGATGGTGGTAGTGATGATGATGACTTGAAGTAAGAGTGAGAGTGATATTGGTGGTGATGGTGGTGATGGTGGTGGTGACAGCCGTGACATTGTTTACTGGTGGTGGAGATTAAGTGATGGGGACGAGGAGGAAGAGGAGGAGGAGGAGGAGGAGGAGGAGGAGGAGGAGGAGGAGGAAGGGGAGTAGATGGAGGAGGTGGGGAGAATAAGGGTGATGGGGAGTTTAAGGGGCGAGACCAATCTTTGTGACGTGTGGGGAGGAGGAGGAAGAGGAGGAAGATGGAGGAGGAGGAGGAGGAGGAGGAGGAGGAGGAGGAGGAGGAGATGTGACACCCCTCTCTCCTTCCCATGACGTGTGTATGATGGAAGGGAACACTCTCCTCCTCCTCCTCCTCCTCCTCCTCCTCCTCCTCCTCCTCCTCTAAATCAATTTTATTCTTTGAGATGACCGTGTTGGAGGGTTGCTCTCTCTCTCTCTCTCTCTCTCTCTCTCTCTCTCTCTCTCTCTCTCTCTCTCTCTCTCTCTCTCTCTCTCTCTCTCTCTCTCTCTCTCTCTCTCTCTCTCTCTGTTTTTATTTTCATCCTCCTCTGTGTTTCTCTTTTCTAGACAGACAGAGAGAGAGAGAGAGAGAGAGAGAGAGAGAGAGAGAGAGAGAGAGAGAGAGAGAGAGAGAGAGAGAGAGAGATGCAGGAAAGTATTTGGATGGATTTAGGCGAATGGGAGCTCATATTCTCTCTCTCTCTCTCTCTCTCTCTCTCTCTCTCTCTCTCTCTCTCTCTCTCTCTCTCTCTCTCTCTCTCTCTCTCTCTCTCTCGTATTTTGTATAACATGAAAAAAAAATTATATATATTCTCTCCTCTTCCTCCACTACCTCTTTCCTCCTTCTCCTCCTCCTCCTCCTCCTCCTCCTCCTCCTCCTCCTCCTCCTCCTCCTCTTAAGCCAATAGCAACACACCTGTCCCTTAGAAGTCTATTACACAGTAGATCCTCCTCCTCCTCCTCCTCCTCCTCCTCCTCCTCCTCCTCCTCCTCCTCCTCCTCCTCCTCCTCCTCCTCCTCCTCCTCCTCCTCCTCCTCCTCCTCCTCCTCCTCCCCTTATTATCACTACAAACATCATCAGCATCAAGACCGTAGTGATTAGCATATATCCTAAGGGGAAGGGGGAAGGGGGAGGGGGAAGATGAGGGGAAGATGAGGGGAAAGGCCTACGGGGATGCTGAGGTGTGTGTGTGTGTGTGTGTGTGTGTGTGTGTGTGTGTGTGTGTGTGTGTGTGTGTGTTGCAATGAAAATAAAGATTGTAAGGCCAGTTATTTATTTTTTTTTCGTTTTCTTTTTTTTTTTTTTGGGGGGGAGAAAGAGACTGAGATAAATTTTGCACACACACACACACACACACACACACACACACACACACACACACACACACACACACACACACACACACACACACACACACACACACACACACACACACACACACTAATGTTTCTTTTCAGCTTAAGTTGTGTTTCCTCCATATATTCTCTCCCTCTCTCCCTCCCTCTCCCTCTCTCCCTGCTACTCTCTCCCTGCTACTCTCCCTCATCTCCTCCGGACGAATAGTTCACAATGGTCTCCCTCTTTTTACCTCCTCCTTCTCCTCCTCCTCCTCCTCCTCCTCCTCCTCCTCCTCCTCCTCCTCCTCCTCCTCCTCCTCCTCCTCCTCCTCCTCCTCCTCCTCTCCCGCTGTGCCGTTTTGAGCTCTCCCTCCTCTAATGTTCCCTCCACTCCCTCCACTTTTTCCTCTCACTTCTCTCCCTCCAGAATTCTCGCCTTTGCACCATCTCTCTCTCTCTCTCTCTCTCTCTCTCTCTCTCTCTCTCTCTCTCTCTCTCTCTCTCTCTCTCTCTCTCTCTCTTAAACAATTTTCTAATATATCTTTTTAAATTAAGCGGTTTTTATTTTTTTGTGCATTTTTATTTTATTTATTTTTTTGTTCTTTGAATTTTCAGGTGATTATTTATTTCAGCTTTTGTTGTTTTTGTTGTTTTGTTGTTGTTTTGTTTTGTTGTTGTTTTGATATCTTGTTTTTCTTATTTTTGGTAATTTTTCTTTATTTTTACTTAATTTTTATGTTTTTTTTTGGTTATTCATATTTTGTTTAGTATTGGTTATCTGTTATTATTATTGTTATTATTATTATTATTATTATTACTATTATTCTTTATTATTATTATTATTATTATTACTATTATTATTATTATTAATTATTATTTTGTGTATCTTTTGTTTAAGTAATTTAGTTTCTTGTCTTCTATGCTTCGTTTATTTTATTATTATCGTTCGTTATTTTTTTATTATTGGTTGGTAAATAAAGATTCTAATAACTTTTTTTTTAGTTTACGTCTTTCAATAATGTTAGTTCCGTTTTCTATTTTTTTTTTAATTTTGTGATTTATTTTCATTTTTTTTATTTTTTAGAATTATTCCTTTTCTTTTTGTACGATTTTTTTCTTTTCAAACTTGTAAACTTTTCTCTATTATTTTTATTTATTTTATATTTAGCTTAGTTTTATAATTTTAGTTTTCTTTTTTAATCTGAAGCTCTAACTACTACTACTACTACTACTACTACTACTACTACTACTACTACTACTACTACTACTACTACTACTACTACTACTACTACTGCTACTCCAGTGTCAAGATCCTGCAAGTGGGCAACACAACTCTCGTTTTCTTCGTAATATTTCCCCGTTTTTTGTGGCGTCATTATTTAGGTAGCTTTATGACCCGTTAGAGAGAGAGAGAGAGAGAGAGAGAGAGAGAGAGAGAGAGAGAGAGAGAGAGAGAGAGAGAGAGAGAGAGAGAGAGAGAGAGAAGCTTCTGACTTTCCTTCGTTATTCCTTCTCTTCTTTCTCTTTTCCCTCTCACTTTCCTTCACTGTTCTATCTCCTCTCTTTCTTCCCCTCATTTCTTCCTTCTTCTCTCATCCTTCCCTCTATTCCTCCTTTTTTCTTCAGTTTCTCTCTTTATCTCTTCCACGGCTATCTTCATCTCTCTTTTTCTTCTCTTCTCTTCCTCTCTTCACCCTGAAATTTTCTCACTTCTCTTCCTTCCCCCTTTCTCCCTTTTCTATTTTCCTTTTCCCTTCAGTTCTTCTCTCTATTTTAGTATCACCTATCTCCCTTCCCCTCACTTTTCTCTCCCTCCTCTCCCTTTTTCCTTCCTCTCCCTTTCCTCCCATTACAAGATGACCACCACAAACACCCACTCTCTCTCTCTTTCCCTCTCTCTTTCTCTCTCCCTCTCACTGCCCCACTCACACTCACGACTCATTGATTCAGCCTGTCTTGCGAATCACCCTCACTCTCTCCCTCTCCCTCTCTCTCTCTCTCTCTCTCTTGTCACCCCTCTTTTTTTATTACAATATATATTTTTTTCTTTTCTTTCGTTTCCCTGCCTTGCCTTGCCCAGCCCTGACTCTCTCTCTCTCTCTCTCTCTCTCTCTCTCTCTCTCTCTCTCTCTCTCTCTCTCTCTCTCTCTCTCTCTCTCTCTCTCTCTCTCTCTCTCTCTCTCTCTCTCTCTCTCCTTCCCCCACATAATCCGGTGAAATATTTGCCTTCATACTTTCAACCTTTTCTCTTTCTCGCGCCGACTGTCAACTTTTTTGTGTCCCTTTGGCTTTTTTGCGCTTTGCCACTCTCTCTTTCTCTTTCTTTTTCTTTTTCTTTATTTTCTGGTGCTATTCCGGGTCATGGGTTGCGTGTGCGTGTCCGCGTGCGTGTGCGTTTGAGCGGGGGTTAGGTCAGAGGTTGTGTGTGTGTGTGTGTGTGTGTGTGTGTGATAGATAGACAGATGAGAGAGAGAGAGAGAGAGAGAGAGAGAGAGAGAGAGAGAGAGAGAGAGAGAGAGAGAGAGAGAGAGAGAGAGAGAGAGAGAGAGAGAGAGATTATGAAAGGAAATTATAGAACAGAACGGGGAATAAATTTAATAATAATAATGAGAAGAAGAAGAAGAAGAAGGAAGAGGAGGAAGAATAAGAAGGTGGAGATAAAATGGAGGAGGAAGAGTGACAAACCAGGATGGAGGAGTGGAGAGAAAGATCACGTGGGGAGGGTGAGAGAAAAGAAAAAGGGGGTGGAGAAGTGGAGGAAAAAAAAATAAATAAAGAAAGAAAAATCAAGATTCTTGTTTTTTGTTTTATTCTTGTATTTTCTAATCTTGTTGTTGTTGTTTTTGTTGTTGTTGTTGTTGTTGTTGTTGTTCTGATTCTTATTCTTATTGCTGTTATTATTGTTATATCCTCGTATTTTCTTCTTCTTCTTCTTCTTGTCCTTGTTATCGTCCATGTTGTTGTTGTTGTTGTTGTTGTTGTTGTTGTTGTTGTTGTTGTTGTTCTTGCTGTTGTTAAAGTATATGAAGGTGCTAATTATTTTGAGTATTCTTTATTTTATCATCATCTTCTTCTTCTTCTTCTTCTTCTTCTTCTTCTTCTTCTTCTTCTCCTTCTCCTTCTCCTTCTCCTTCTCTTTCTCCTTCTCCTCCTTCTTCTTCTTTCTTTTCCATTTTCTTCAACCATTTACTTTTTTTCTTTTCACATTTGCTCATTATATTTTCTACATCTTAGTCTTGCAGTGCCTCCTCGTCCTCCTCCTCCTCCTCCTCCTCCTCCTCCTCCTCCTCCTCCTCCTCCTCCTCCTCCTCCTCCTCCTCCTCCTCCTCCTCCTCCTCCTCCTCCTCACTTTGCATAATCTTTCGCTACTGAAACAATCCTTCTACTTTACCTGATGCTTGAGTTTTGTGCTAATGGCGTCCTGACTTGGAGAGAAGGAGGGAAGTAGAGGGAAAAGGGAGGGAAAGGAGGGAGGGAAATGGGAGGGAGGAGAGAAGGTGTTTGTGGTTAATGGGAAGATTCTCCTGTGTGTGTGTGTGTGTGTGTGTGTGTGTGTGTGTGTGTGTGTGTGTGTGTGTGTGTGTGTGTGTGTGTGTGTGTGATAATCCTTCTTAGATGTGTTTTAATCATTCTCTCTCTCTCTCTCTCTCTCTCTCTCTCTCTCTCTCTCTCTCTCTCTCTCTCTCTCTCTCTCTCTCTCTCTCTCTCTCTTCCTCTTTCGTCTTTGTGTCCTTTGCTTTTCCCCTTTCCTTTATTTCCTCTTCTTTCAAACACTATTTCTCTCTCTCTCTCTCTCTCTCTCTCTCTCTCTCTCTCTCTCTCTCTCTCTCTCTCTCTCTCTCTCTCTCTCTCTCTCTCTCTCTCTCTCTCATTTCCTCTTCTTTTTTCCTTCTTCCTCTTTATTGCGTTTCCCTTCTTCCCTTTCTACATTGTTTTTTTTTTGTTGTTTTTTCTTCTCTTCTCTCTCTCTCTTCTCTCCCCTTCGTGGTTCCCTTGTTTCCTCTTTTCCTTTCTGTCTATTCCCTCTTTCCTTCCCTTTGTTCTTCCTTCCGTTCCTGTATTTGTCTGTGTGTGTGTGTGTGTGTGTGTCTGTCTGTCTGTCTGTCTGTCTAACTCCTCTTTCCCTCCCTCCCTCCCTCCCTCCCTCCCTCCCTCCCTCCCTCCCTCCCACGACACCTCCTCTTAGCCACTACACCACCACCACCACCATTCCCTACCAACACGCCTTTCACACACACACAGACAGAGAGACACAGGCACTCACACCTTCACCACCACTGTCTCTCTCTCTCTCTCTCTCTCTCTCTCTCTCTCTCTCTCTCTCTCTCTCTCTCTCTCTCTCTCTCTCTCTCTCTCTCTCTCTCTCTCTCTCTCTCTCCCTCTCCCCCTCCAGCCATTGGTCATTATGCATCGCGCAAGGCTCCAAATCATCCGTTGTGAGAATCTTCCGCTCAAAGATCACAGTTTCCGACGGCGCCGCTTTGCAATTCCCTTTGACAACTAACGCGACGAATTAACGGCTTTGATGCCACGGCGGCGTCCTCTCTCTCTCTCTCTCTCTCTCTCTCTCTCTCTCTCTCTCTCTCTCTCTCTCTCTCTCGCTCTCGCTCTCGCTCTTAGTTCTCAGTTCTCCGCCACTACAATGAAATTCTAATGATCATCCTTTCCCTTGACAACTCTCTCTCTCTCTCTCTCTCTCTCTCTCTCTCTCTCTCTCTCTCTCTCTCTCTCTCTCTCTCTCTCTCTTTCGTTCTGTCTAGTTTTGATATTTTTTTTTCTTTCGTTTTTAATTTACTTCTTTTTCATCGTTTGCTTCTTCCTTTTCTCTTCTTCTTCTTCTTCTTCTTCTTCTTCTTCTTCTTCGTCTTCGTCTTCGTCTTCGTCTTCGTCTTCTTCTTCTTCTTCTTCTTCTTCTCCTTCTTCTTGCTCCTCCTCCTCCTCCTCCTCCTCCTCCTCCTCCTCCTCCTCCTCCTCCTCCTCCTCCTCCTCCTCCTCCTCCTCCAGTGGCCATGTTTGATGTGTGGTGGACGAGGAGCAAGATAGGAAAGTTACGGATGTGGAAAACTCTCTCTCTCTCTCTCTCTCTCTCTCTCTCTCTCTCTCTCTCTCTCTCTCTCTCTCTCTCTCTCTCTCTCTCTCTCTCTCTCTCTCTCTTTTGATGATTTGCTTGTTAATTTATGGATATATATTATTTACTGTGTGTGTGTGTGTGTGTGTGTGTGTGTGTGTGTGTGTGTGTGTGTGTGTGTGTGTGTGTGTGTGTGTGTTTTGAGGAGGAAAATAATGAAGTGACTGAAGATGAGTTTGACATGACCATCTTGAGAATTGAAATGAGGAGGAGGAAGAGGAGGAGGAGGAGGAGGAGGAGGAGGAGGAGGAGGAGGAGGAGGAGGAGGAGGAGGAGGAGGAGGAGGAGGAGGAAGTGAAGGGGAAATTTCACGCTAAAAATGTATGAGGGAAATTGTAAAAGAGAGAGAGAGAGAGAGAGAGAGAGAGAGAGAGAGAGAGAGAGAGAGAGAGAGAGAGAGAGAGAGAGAGTATTAAAAGCTACACTCACACACTTTCATCAACAACAAAGAAAAACCAATTAAAACTTAGGTATATGTATTTTGACAAGAAGAGAGGAGGAGGAGGAGGAGGAGGAGGAGGAGGAGGAGGAGGAGGAGGAGACTACACTGTTACTCTCTCTCTCTCTCTCTCTCTCTCTCTCTCTCTCTCTCTCTCTCTCTCTCTCTCTCTCTCTCTCTCTCTCTCTCTCTCTCTCTCTCTCTCTCTCTCTCTCTCTCTCTCTCACGCAGGGAAGGGGAAAAGGGAAAATATTCTCAGCTTATTTTCCCTCGAGTGCAGAATCTTTTTTTTATTCTGGCAACACTGAAGATTAAATGAAAAAAAGAGAGAGAGAGAGAGAGAGAGAGAGAGAGAGAGAGAGAGAGAGAGAGAGAGAGAGAGAGAGAGAGAGAGAGAGAGAGAAGGGAAGCAGATGAAAGGGTTTCCAAATTACCTTTATTTCACACCTGGAATCCTCACCTTTATGTTGGTACCTGTGCCGCGACACCTGGAGCTGAGGGGACGCTGGGAAATGGAGTGAGAGAGAGAGAGAGAGAGAGAGAGAGAGAGAGAGAGAGAGAGAGAGAGAGAGAGAGAGAGAGAGAGAGAGAGAGAGAGAGAGAGAGAGAGTTGTTAGTTTTGTCTCTGTCTGAAGTTAATAATGATGTTTGGTTATCATTATCTTGAGTGTGTGTGTGTGTGTGTGTGTGTGTGTGTGTGTGTGTGTGTGTGTGGGGTATAGGGAAGCCACAGAAATGAGGACTCCTTACACACACACACACACACACACACACACACACACACACACACACACACACACACACACACACACACACACACACACACACACACACACACACACCCTTTGCTATTCATAATGTCAAATAATAATCTGTGTATGTTAATTTACCTGGCCATGTTGCCTCCCTCCCTCTCAGGTGAGTCAGCGGCTTAATTAAATGGCTGATTAAATGACTAATGCCCTCACCTGCTCATATTATATTTATATCATAATTTTTCCCTCAGATTTAATTGTTGTTTTCACTTCAATGATTTATTTATTTTGTTTTGTTTTTGTTGCTGTTGTTTTTTTTTTTTTTTACCTTTTTTGTCTTATTTTCTCTTTTGTTTCTTTTACTATTTTTTTCTTTTGCTTTTTCTTGCTTTATCTTCTGTTGTTATTTTTTTCTTCTTTACTTTTTTTTGTCTTTCTCTCGTTTTCTTTTTTTATAGATTTCTGTTTTGTTTTTTCTTTTGTTTTTCCTTGTTTTCTTATTTTTCTTTGTTTTTTTGTCTTTTTTTCTCTTTCTTTTATAATCTTTCCTTTTTCCTTATCGTTGTTCATTTCGTTCTCATCTTCTTTTCCTTACTCTCTCTCTCTCTCTCTCTCTCTCTCTCTCTCTCTCTCTCTCTCTCTCTCTCTCTCTCTCTCTCTCTCTCTCTCTCTCTCTCTCTCTCTCTCTCTCTCTCTCTCTCTCTCTCTCTCTCTCTCTCTCTCTCTCTCTCT
>NC_087187.1:3580000-3592500 GCF_035594125.1 Scylla paramamosain
CCCTCCCTTAACCTGCCAACACCTCTCTCCCTTATACAACCCTTTTACCTCCAAACCTTCCCCCTTATCTTTCCTCTCCCTTACTCCCAGTCTCCATCACCCTTACTTCCCAGGTCTCCTTCCCTGCCTACATCCTCCCTCACCTTCCTTCCCCCTTCACCTCCCAGTCTCCCTCTCCCTCATCCCCCCTAGCCTCCCTCTCCCTCCCCAGCCTTCCTCTTCACCCCACTCCCCCTCGGGTCATCATCCAATAGGGGCGAGTAATATCTGTTATCATACCCTGCAGTGCCTCCGGCGGGTGACTTACCTGGGAAATTAGAGGTTTGGGCGACCTACTCCCCCGGGGCTGCCTGGGGAGGGGCGGGGCGGGGCGGGCATGAAGGGGGAGGGGAGGGGAACGGGAGGGAGGGAAGAGAGGGAGGAGGAGAGGAAATCGCGAGTCTTTTGTTGATGTGTGTGTGTGTGTGTGTGTGTGTGTGTGTGTGTGTGTGTGTGTGTGTGTGTGTGTGTGATGTTATTATTATTGTGTTTGTTTTGTTTTCTGTTTTCGTGTAGTGTTGTGTGTATTTCTCTCTCTCTCTCTCTCTCTCTCTCTCTCTCTCTCTCTCTCTCTCTCTCTCTCTCTCTCTCTCTCTCTCTCTCTCTCTCTCTCACCTGTAATTTTTCTCTATTTTCCACAGGTATGTTGGTTTTCGTGACGTCACTTCCGGTCAAACAGAAAAAGGTATCGTGTTTATTCGTATTTTTCATTGTTTTTTTTATATATTTTGTTTTATTTATTTCTTTTTCATGTGTATCTTTTGTCAGTGTTATTATTTTATTTGTTTTTTTTTTTTTTTTTGCTTCTCTTCCTCCTCCTCCTCCTCCTCCTCCATTCATTCTTTCTACTTCTTTTTTTGATTTGTTTTGTTTTGCTTATTGCTGTTTCTTCTTTTCTTCTTCTTCTTGTTGTTCTTGTCCTTGTTCTTCTTGTTCTTTTTCTCCTTGTTATTATTATTCTTGTTATTCTTATATTTATTCATTTTTCTCTTGTTCTTGTTCTTGTTGGTGTTGTTGTTGCTGTTGTTCTTGTTCTTGTTCCTCCTCCTCCTCCTCCTCCTCCTCCTCCTCCTCCTCCTCCTCCTCCTCCTCCTCCTCCTCCTCCTGTGTTTATTCCCCCTGTGGAGTAAATGAAGAAAATTACCTTGTGTTCCTCCATTGATCAGTTCCTTCAGGGGGTGGTACATACTCTCTCTCTCTCTCTCTCTCTCTCTCTCTCTCTCTCTCTCTCTCTCTCTCTCTCTCTCTCTCTCTCTCTCTCTCTCTCTCTCTCTCTCTCTCTCTCTCTTTCTTTATTATCTTCTTTTTCTTTTATTTTCTCACTCCTTTTCTCTTTCATTATTTGTTTTTCTTTTTCTTGTCCTTCATCAGTTTCCTTCCTTTTGTTTTTTCTTCTTTTCTTCTCTCCATCTTTCTTCTTTTCTCTCTCTTTATTATCTCCTCTTTTCCTTCCTTTTCTTCACTACTCACTCCCTTCTCCATCCTTTTTTCTTTATATTCTTTTATTCCCTCCATCCTCTTTCCCTCCATCCTCCATCTATCCTTCTTCCTTCATTTCTTTCTTCCCTCTATTCTTCCCCTCCCTCTCTCCCTCATTCTCCATCCTTTATCCATCTCTCCTCTCCTTCCTTCCCTCCCTTACGTATATCTAGACACAGATAACTCAACACCCTCTCTCTTATCTCCCCTCCCTTCCCTCCCTGCACCTGCCCCTCTCTCCCTCCCTCCCTCCTCTCCCTCTCTTCCTTCACTCTCTCCCTCACCTGTCCTATATATTCCTCGCCTCTCCTCTCACCTGCCCACCTTTGCCTCTGATAGAAAAGTATTTTATTGTTTTTTTTTATTGTTTTTTCACACCTGCTTCCTTCCTTCCTTCCTTCCTTCGTATTTTAGTTCCTTTGTTTGTGTTCCTTACCTGCTGTCCTTTGTAAATGATCCTTTGTCTTGCGGGTGACTAACTGTTTGAGATTTTGTTTTATTTATTTGTGTTTTTTGTGACTTTTTTTTTTAGTTTTGTTTTTGTTTATGAGTTAAGTTAATGAGTCAGTTATTCATTCCATGTTTTCTCTTTTTCTTTCTCTTTTTTTGCATCTTTATTATTTATTTATCTTTTTTTTATTTGGCTGCTCACGAAAATTTTCTTCAGCATGCTATCTCTGCTACTACTACTACTACTACTACTACTACTACTACTACTACTACTACTACTACTACTACTACTACTACTACTACTACTACTACTACTGCTGCTGCTGCTGGTGCTATTAGTAGTAGTATCAGTATTAGTATCAGTAGTAGTAGTAGTAGTAGTAGTATTGAGAGAGAGAGAGAGAGAGAGAGAGAGAGAGAGAGAGAGAGAGAGAGAGAGAGAGAGAGAGAGAGAGAGAGAGAGAGAGAGAGAGAGAGAGAGAGAACAACCTAACCTAACTAATCTACTTTCACGTTACACATACCTACACACACACACACACACACACACACACACACACACACACACACACACACACACACACACACACACACACACACACACACACACACACACACACACACACACACACACACACACACACACACACACACACACACACACACTCGCGAAAGCAATATATTACAAGGACACGCACACACACACATGCACACACACACACACACACACACACACACACACACACACACACACACACACACACACACACACACACACACACACACACACACACAGCATCTCTAAGTATTGACCTGCCCAGCTCACAGTGTCACCTGCCTCTTAATTACTCAGTCCTCACCTGCGCAGCTTCCTTCACCTGGATCAGCTGAGCAGGGTCACCGCTTCCCTCTCCTCCCCCTCCCCCTGTGGTGTCCCCCAGATGGCAGGGCAGATAGCTGGCATGGTGTTCAGTGCGTGAATCTGGTAGTAATGGTGGTAGTAGTAGTAGTAGTAGTAGTAGTGGTGGTGGTGGTGGTGGTAGTGGTTGTTTTCGGTACTACTACTACTACTACTACTACTACTACTACGAAAATTAGATGAATCATGGAAACTGATAGAGAGAGAGAGAGAGAGAGAGAGAGAGAGAGAGAGAGAGAGAGAGAGAGAGAGAGAGAGAGAGAGAGAGAGAGAGCAAAGAACGAAGAGAATAACAATACCAGACCACCACCACCACCACCACCACCACCACCACCACCACCACCACCACCACCACCACCACCACCACGTAACCATTCATTCCCTATTCCTTCACCCTCAAATAACAATAACAAACTAAATCACCTAAAAATAACATCTTGGATTACTTTTTGCCGCTTCGTTGAAATTACCCGACAAGAAAATTCCTCTCAACTTTCCCCGAGTGTTTTAACCCTTGCTCCGTTTTCTGTTGCCCCTTGGTGGTCTGATAAAGAAAATGGGATACTTTAGTGTTTCTGTTGATGTTCCTTAGAATGATTTGTTGTGAGAAATGGAATTAATATGCCTTTCTTTTTGTTGTTGTTTTTGTCTGCTTTATAAGAAACTGGGAGAGAAAGACGAGGAGGAGGAGGAGGAGGAGGAGGAGGAGGAGGAGGAAGAGGAGGAGGAGGAGGAGGAGGAGGAGAGATGAAGAGGAGGAAGAGGAGGAAAACATAACAAGAAGAGGAGGAAAAGAATAAAGATAATAAGAAGAGAGGAAGAGCAGGATAGGAGGAGGAGGAGGAGGAGGAGGAGGAGGAGGAGGAGGAGGAGGAGGAGGAGGAGATTCATTAATATGGAAGAGGGCCGCAGGGAGGTCTTGGTGTCAGGGCTTAGCATTCCTCCTCCTCCTCCTCCTCCTCTTGTTTCTTCTCTTTCTCCTCGTCCTCGTTCCTCTTATCCTCGTCCTTGTCCTCCTCCTCCTCCTCCTCCTCCTCCTCCTCCTCCTCCTCCTCCTCCTCCTCCTCCTCCTCCTCCTCCTCTTCCTCCTCTTCCTCCTCCTCCTCCTCCTCCTCCTCATCTAATCATCATCATCATCATCTTAATTTTCCTTCTTTTATCTTTAATTCTGAAATCCATCTTCTTTTTATACTTCAGCTTCATTACACACACACACACACACACACACACACACACACACACACACACACACACACACACACACACACACACACACACACACACACACACACACATAGAGGTAATTACAGTCATTCACGATGGTACTGTACAGAGAGAGAGAGAGAGAGAGAGAGAGAGAGAGAGAGAGAGAGAGAGAGAGAGAGAGAGAGAGAGAGAGAGAGAGAGAGAGGAAAAATTACACATCCAGTCAATAATTCATAACAAAAACTCCCTTTTAAATGGCCGGGGGGACCTAGGGGGGTTAGAGGGCGTATAGGGGGAAAATAGCTGTGAGTGGAGGAGGTGGAGAGGTGGAGGGAAGTCTCTCCACCCTTCCCTCCACTCCTCCAGTAGCCGCTACCTCCACCTAATTAGAGGGAGAAGAAAATTTATCCCCACGAGGTAAACATATTTTTGTGTAATGATAAGGTGAGGAGGAGGAGGAGGAGGAGGAGGAGGAGGAGGAGGAGGAGGAGGAGGAGGAGGAGGAGGAGGAGGAGGAGGAAGAGGAGGAGGAGGATGAGGAGGAGGAAGAAGAAGAAGAAGAAGAAGAAGAAGAAGAAGAAAGCATGAGTAGGTTTAGAGGGCGTGAGTTACCTTCATACCCCTCCCTCTCTCTCTCTCTCTCTCTCTCTCTCTCTCTCTCTCTCTCTCTCTCTCTCTCTCTCTCTCTCTCTCTCTCTCTCTCTCTCTCTCTCTCTCTCTCTCTCTCTCTCTCTGCCCATCTCCGGGTTCTTGTGTGAAGGATGGGAGGATGAATGTTTGGGGGGAGGGGAGGGGAGGGGAGGGAGGGGAGGTGATTTGTGGCGGGGGAGGTGGTGGTGGTGGTGGTGGTGGTGGTGGTAGTGGTGGTGGTGAAGTACGTAAGAAATTTAGTGATTGTGGTGAAATGTGCCTAGTTGTTATGATTGTGGTGGTGGTGGTGGTGGTGGTGGTGGTGGTGGTTAAGGACGTTGTGGTGGTGTTGATGGTTGTGGTGGTGGTGGTGCTCTTGTTAGTGGAGGAGGAGAAAGAGAGGAAGGTAGAAGAGGAAGAAGAGGAACAGAATGAGGGGAGGAATATAAAATGGATCAAAAGAAGAAAAGAGAGGATGAAGAGGAGTAGAAGAAGAGGAAGAGAAGGATAAAACAGAGAAAGAAAACAAAAATCGAGGAGGAGAATGCGGATGAAGAGGAGGAGGAGGAGGAGGAGGAGGAGGAGGAGGAGGAGGAGGAGGAGGAGGAGGAGGAGGAGGAGGAGGAGAAGGAGGTGGACAAGACGAGTGAAGCCACGAATAACAAAAACAAGATAAGAGAAAGAGAAGAAACAGGAAGAAGAGAGAGAGAGAGAGAGAGAGAGAGAGAGAGAGAGAGAGAGAGAGAGAGAGAGAGAGAGAGAGAGAGAGAGAGAGATAAGGAATCAGAATCACAATCGGAATCACAAGAAGACAAGAAAAAAGAAAAAAAAACAAAAGCGAGAACTAAAGAAAAACAAAAACGAAGAAAATTATCTGTAAAAATATAACAAAGAAAAAAATAAGAAAAAAAGACGATAAAAAACACGAGGGAAAAAAAAAACAAGAAAAAGAGGAAGAAGAGGAGGAGGAGGAGGAGGAGGAGGAGGAGGAGGAGGAGGAGGAGGAGGAGGAGAGTCGCGTACGGTCTCTGTGTGGTAATGACGGACGCACTGAATATGTCATTTGTTATATATAATTAATGGGACTTGTTGCGTGCAGGTGCGAGCTGGTCGTTAAGGTGGCTGGTGAGTCCTGCCTGGTGTTTGTCTGTCTGTGTGTCTGGGCTTGGGGGTCTGTGGGTCTGGGGGTCTGTGGCTCTGTGGGTCTGTGGGTCTGGGGGTCTGCGGCTCTGTGGGGTCTTGGGCTCTTGTGGGGGGCGGCTATCTCTCTCCGCCTTAATTTGTGAAGGAGAAGGAGGAGGAAGGAAGGAAGGAAGGAAGGAAGGAAGGAAGGGAGGAAGGGAGGTGCAGGAGGAAGAATTAAGAAAGTGTCATCTTATTCTGTTTTGTTTTGTATTCTTGTATTTTATCTATCGTGTTTCGCTTCTCCTATCTACATTCTCCTTGTCTCCTTCGTTATTTAATTCTGCTGCTCCTCAATTTGTACGTTTTTCACTTCTTTATTGCATGTTGCTTTTTGCTTCTTTCTGTTTCTCCAATTCTTGTTTGTAACCTTTCTGCCATTATTTACTTATTCTCCTTATCTCTCTCTCTTATCTCCCTCCTGTTATTGTTATTTTAATCTATTGCATCTTCATTTCTAAATTTTCTCTTCTTCATTTCTTCCTTTCCTTAGATTTGTAACCTTTCATGCATTTTTTCTTCGCTCTCCTCTTCCTCCTTTCCCTCCTCCTCCTCCTTTTCCTCCTCCTCTATGTCCTATCACCTATCCATCTTCTAATTCCTTTCCATTTTATTTTATTCTGTCGTTTTTTTATTTTCACCTATTCGTCTCCATTCCTTCTTCCTGTAACCTTTCAAACGTTTTACTCTCGCTCCTCCCATTCTCTTCCTCTCTTCCTCATTTTCCTCGCCTATTCTCCCTACTGTTACAATCTTTTATGCGTTGTCTTCCCTCTCTTTCTCTCTCCTCCTTCTTTCTTTTTCTTAGTTTCGTAACGATTCATGCATTTTATCGTCACTCCTCTCCTGCTGCTTCACCTCTTATCAACCACCCTCTTATCTCCCAGCTATCATTTTCATAACACCTCGCGCATCGTTATCAATTGCATTAATAGCCTTAGTTACGTCAGGCCTCGTCGTTCGCTTCCTCCCCGTCGTCTGGTTCTCTCCTCACGTCTTTCCTATGTATAAATGCATAGACATTCCCAGTTCTTTATTAGTGTATGTGTTTTTCGCTTGTATACTCTTTATCTTTGTTTGTCCAACTGCCTCTGTCGCATCGCCTGTTTGTCTGGATCTTTCTGGGTCATTGGTTGGGGACGGAGTGCCTGGGGGAGTGTGGGAAGGGGTAAGGAAGGGATGGGGAAGGGCTGGCGAGGGATGGAGAGAGGCACCACCAACCAACACCTTCCCATTCTTAGCTCATGTGGTGTTGCTCCTCTCACCTGAATGCGTGATGGAGGGAAGGAGGTGGGAAGAATAATCAGGTGAGAGAGAGAGAGAGAGAGAGAGAGAGAGAGAGAGAGAGAGAGAGAGAGAGAGAGAGAGAGAGAGAGAGAGAGAGAGAGAGAGAGAGAGAGAGTTCCTTAACTGATCTCACCTGTTCTCACCTCATTAATTAATCAGGTGTAATAGAATTGATGTTCAAGATTTATCGATAAAGTAAGGGAGTAGTAGTAGTAGTAGTGGTAGTAGTAGTAGTAGTAGTAGTAGTTGTGGTTGTGGTGGTGGTGGTGGTGGTGATATTTGTGGCCGAGATTTATTGGATAATGTTCTCCTCCTCCTCCTCCTCCTCCTCCTCCTCCTCCTCCTCCTCCTCCTCCTCCTCCTCCTCCTCCTCCTCCCTTCCATCGATCACGCAGGGCTCATGTCTACCTGTTGCCATTAATTATCTGGGCCTGGACAGGTGATAATTACCGGTTAATGATGACTCCTTCCTCTACTATTTGTTATCACTTCCTGCCGCTAAGTGATATCTTGATACGTGTGTGTGTGTGTGTGTGTGTGTGTGTGTGTGTGTGTGTGTGTGTGTGTGTGTGTTTTGTTAATCTGCATGTTTGTGAGATTGGTTATACTTACAGAGAGAGAGACAGAGAGAGAGAGAGAGAGAGAGAGAGGACTGTTGTGTATGACAGGAAAAAAAAAAAAGGGAGGTTATTGAGGGATGGAGGGAAGGTAGATAGGGAGGGAGGGAGAGAGGGAGGGAGGGAGGAACAGGTGTTGAAGTAATAAGAAATGGAGGTAATATTTTTCCTCCCTTTTATTTATGTGTCAGTTTTGCTGGTAATAATTTTTCGATTGGTAAATATTTGTTATGTAGGTTAAATCTCTCTCTCTCTCTCTCTCTCTCTCTCTCTCTCTCTCTCTCTCTCTCTCTCTCTCTCTCTCTCTCTCTCTCTCTCTCTCTCTCTCTCTCTCTCTCTCCTTGGTATTTCTTTTTTAGGATTGTTTATATTCGTCTATTCATTCTGTGACTTACTCTTTTCTCTTTCTCTTCCCTTATATTCACTTCTCGCTATCTCCTTGTCTCTTTACACTGTGCTTTATCTTCCCCCTGTATTTATTAGCGCATCTTTATCTCTCTCTACTCCTTTCTTGATCTGTGTCACAAGAAAATATTGGTTTTGTTTATTTGTTTGTTTGTTTGTTTGTTTATTTTTTTTACTGCGCCAATGTTGTGATTGATTCTTCACCAGTTTGTGTGTTTGTCATCAGATGTTGTGATGTGTTGTGTTGTGTGGTGTTGTGTGGTGTGTTGGTGTTGTGGTGTTGTGGTGTTGTTTTGTAATGTTCTGTTCTGTTTTGTCAGGTTTGATTTAATTTCAATACATCGTTTTCATTCCAACTTTCATTTTTTTCCCTCTCAGTCAACTCTACATGAAAATTTCCCATTAATATCCCACAACTTCCATTTCATCCTCCTATTCTTTACTTTTTCTTTCATTTTCTTCCATGCACCATTCACTGCTTATCATATTGTGCCCTGCTTTCTCTTTCTCTCCTCCTGTTTATCTGTTATTTCTGTTTTTATTTATTTATTTATTTATTTTTTTTACTTGTTGGTCTCTCTCTCGTCTGTCTGCCTTTGTTAATCTGTCTGTTTACTTTTGCTTGTTTGGTTTGTTTGTTTGTTTGTTTCTCTGTTTTTGTTTGTTTTTATGTGTAAAATTGAGCTTGTTTATTTTCTGTCTTTTTTTTTTCATTTGTTCGAAAATTTTCTATCTCTCTATCTTTCAGTTCCTCTGTCTATCTATCTATTTATCTATCTATCTATCTACCTATCTATCTATCTATCTATCTATCTATCTATCTATCTATCTATCTGTATATGACATTTTCATCATTCCAACATCTCCTCCTCCTCCTCCTCCTCCTCCTCCTCCTCCTCCTCCTCCTCCAATCCCTACCAGTACTAATTATCTTCCTACTCCTAGTACCTTCTTTCCCTCCCTTCCCACCTTCCCTCCCTCCCTTTCACCTTCCCTCCTTCTCTCCCCTGTAATTACCATGACGTCAGAGGCAACGGTAAGGATCACATAGGCTCTCATTACCATAACATTACCGACTGTATGATAAGATTCCCTCTCTCTCTCTCCCTCTCTCTCTCTCTCTAAAGGAGTAGGAAGAGGAGTCATTAGTGGATAAACTGATAGATGGAGATAAATGGAGGGATAAAGATGGCAAATAGATAATAATAGAAGGATAATTGACTCGGACAGGTAGATAGATAGATAGATAGATAAATAGACAGATAGATAAACAGATAAGTGAGTTGATGAATATATAAGTAAATTCAGAAGTGTTTGGATGAATTATTTAAGTGTGCGTGATGGGAGATAGACAGATAAATAGATAGATAGACAGTTATGCTAATAGACAGGAGGGGTGAAGATAAGAGGGAATGGGAGAGTAGGGAATGGGAGAGGAAATGAGAGAAATTAGCCTAGATGGGAATATGTATCGGGTTGTTATGGTAGCTCTCTCTCTCTCTCTCTCTCTCTCTCTCTCTCTCTCTCTCTCTCTCTCTGATATCACATACAAATAATGAGAATATCGTAGGTGATAGAAGAAAAAGAAAAGAAGAAGAAGAAGAAGAAGAAGAAGAAGAAGAAGAAGAAGAAGAAGAAGAAGAAGAAGAAGAAGAAGAAGAAGAAGAAGAAGAAGAAGTAGAAGAAAAAGAAAAGAAGGAACACACACACACACACACACACACACACACACACACACACACACACACACACACACACACACACACACACACACACACACACACACGTCCTAACAAGGTGAACAATGCACTCACCGTCCCACCTGTAATTATGAACACACAATTAGACACACCTCTGAGGCTGTGCTGAGGTGGGACGCATAAATTCTCTCTCTCTCTCTCTCTCTCTCTCTCTCTCTCTCTCTCTCTCTCTCTCTCTCTCTCTCTCTCTCTCTCTCTCTCTCTCTCTCTCTCTCTCTCTCTCTCTCTCTGGAATGGTTGTTTTGGTGGTTTTGTTTACTTATCTTCTTCCTTGTTTTTCTATCCTGTTCTTAGCATTTGTTACTTGTTGTTGTTGTTACCAGTTAGTTGGCTAGTCTGTTAGTTTGTCAGTTAGTCAGTCAGTCAGTCAGTCAGTCAAAAATTAAAGCACAGTCAGTTCATTAACTAGTTGGTTATTTGGTCTATCAGTCAGCCAATCAGTTAGTCTTTCTATCAGTCAGTCAGTCAGTCAGTCAGGTAGTCAGGGAGTCTATCAGTCAGTCAGTCAGTCAGTCAGGGAGTCTATCAGTTAGCCAGTCATTCATCACTCAGCCAGTCACTCATTCAGCCAGCCAGTCTCTCAGTCAGTCAGTCAGTCAGTCAGTCAGCCAGCCAGTCTCTCAGTCAGTCAGTCAGTCAGCCAGCCAATCTCTCAGTCAGTCGGTCAACCAGCCAGCCAGTCAGTCAGTCAGTCATTCAGTCAAACTCTCAGTCAGTCAACCAGTCCCTCAGTCAGTCTCTCAGCCAGTCGATCAAGCATTCAGTCAGCCAGTGTCAGCCGCCAGTCAGTCAGGAGCACAAAACCATCCACACTGTCAGTCATCCTTCGCCTGTCAGTCACAGTTGACGCGCAAACCCATTACATGACTGGTTGCTTCGTGTTTACCTCCTTTCCTCCACTTTCTCCCTCCCTCTCTCCATGTGTGACTTTCGTCTTTCTTCCAACTTCTTTTTGTCTTCCCTCCTTTTTGTTTTGTCTTCTGATCTTTTCTCCTTTTCTTTTTTCATCCTTTATCTTCGTGTTACTAGTTACTACTACTACTACTACTACTGATAAAAGTATAAACCACATACTTATAGACCAATTATAAGTGATAGAAGTGAGTAACTTAAGCTAAATTTAAAATACACCTTGTCCTTACCTTAATTAATGTTTTCCCTCACCTGTTTACCTTTCACTCTTCTTCACCTTTCTATCCTTACCTGTCCTTTCATACCTGTCTACCCTCACCTGTCCTTTCATACCTGTCTATCCTTACCTCTATCCCCAATTACCTATTCCTTCCCTTACCTGTCCCCCTTACCTGTCCTTTCTCACCTGTCTAGTCTCTATTGCCCCTCTATTACCTGTCCGCCCTTACCACTGTCTCTCTTACCTGTCTCACCTTGCTTTACCTTCCTTAATTGTGCTCACATGTGCCCTCCACTCTTTACCTGGTCTTAATTGGCTCTACCTGAAGTTCACCTGAGCTGACGGGCCGCTAGCGTGTGTGCGAGGAAAAGTGTGTAAAAAATTAGCAAAAACTGTACGTGTAGGAGTGGCGTGTGTAGGCAGCAGACACTCATTCCAGTACACCCCGCGTGGCAGGTGTGGGCCAGGTGTGTGATGGGCAACACACCTGCCCACACCTGATGCCTTGGTTCCTCACCCTCTCCACCTCCTCCTGCCTGTCTGTCCTGCTTGGTGATCTGTACCTACCTACCTACCTGCCTGTCCTCCTCCTCCTCCTCCTCCTCCTCCTCCTCCTCCTCCTCCTCCTCCTCCTCCTCCTCCTCCTCCTCCTCCTCCTTAGCCTGTCAAAACTTACCCATCAAACCTCAAAGGACTGACAGTCACCTCAGGCGTAAGGAAGAGTAAGTAACCTCATCTCCTCCTCCTCCTCCTCCTCCTCCTCCTCCTCCTCCTCCTCCTGCTCGAGCTCCTCTTCTCTCTTTCTTTCTTTATTTCATCCATTCCTTCACTTTCGAGAGTTACAAGGGAGAGAGAGAGAGAGAGAGAGAGAGAGAGAGAGAGAGAGAGAGAGAGAGAGAGAGAGAGAGAGAGAGAGAGAGAGAGAGAGAGAGAGACTTGAATAGGCAAATTGGAATGATCTGTGGGTATTGCGTATAACAAGAGAGAGAGAGAGAGAGAGAGAGAGAGAGAGAGAGAGAGAGAGAGAGAGAGAGAGAGAGAGAGAGAGAGAGAGAGAGAGAGAGAGAGAGAGAAATATAATACACTTAATTGATGAAAATATGATTAAAGAAAAACTGTAATGATCCAAAAATTTTAAAAGAAGGAGGAGGAGGAGGAGGAGGAGGAGGAGGAGGAGGAGGAGGAGGAGGAGGAGGAGGAGGAGGAGGAGGAGGAGGAGGAGGAGGAGGAGGAGGAGGAAAAGAAGAGAAGAACAGAACGAGAATAAAATGTGGAGGATGAGGAGGTAAAAGAAGCGGTCTAATGAGGGAAGGATAGAGAGAGAGAGAGAGAGAGAGAGAGAGAGAGAGAGAGAGAGAGAGAGAGAGAGAGAGAGAGAGAGAGAGAGAGAGAGA